>NC_134834.1:79814483-80114483 GCF_004210375.1 Tachypleus tridentatus | reverse complement strand
GCTAATAACTGAATAAATTTTGTTGTGTTTTTGAGACACTTATATGTTCACTTACTGTTCTATTCAGTGTTTATTTGTAAAGTATCATATACTTCAATACAAATACGCACTTTTTCAGAATTGACACTTTTTTATTCAACGGTAAAATTAAGGCTAATGTGATTCTATTTTATTTATCGCACATTTTGTGAAATGTATACTAACGTAAAGTGAGAACACGGCGTTGAATATATTCGCAAAAACTATAGAATAGTATGAAAAATTTTTTTCATTGCAGAATGTTAGCAAATTGAGAGTCCAAACAAATACAGCACTCTGTGTTTATTTATTTTCTATACATTTTTTTCCAGATCGTTTATCAATGTTTTAGAACGTTAATTAATATTATTTTTAAAGTCATAAGTGATAAGCAGTCTTCATATGAAAGAGTATGTGTGTTTTCTTAGAGCAAAGCCACATCATGCTATATGCTGAGCACACTGAGAGGAATAGAACCCCTGATTTTAGCGTTGTAAATCCGTAGACATACCGCTGTACTAGCGAGGGCCCATATGAAAGAGAGTTTGCCCATAGAACACAGAGGCTTGAAATTAACCAACTCATCTGTGCAATAAATACATATTCTTGGTTCTGTAATATCTGTTTTCCATTTATCT
This sequence comes from Tachypleus tridentatus, assembly GCF_004210375.1. Classification (NCBI taxonomy): domain Eukaryota; kingdom Metazoa; phylum Arthropoda; class Merostomata; order Xiphosura; family Limulidae; genus Tachypleus; species Tachypleus tridentatus. The sequence goes on along the minus strand of NC_134834.1, from coordinate 80,113,827 downwards.
CAGTGTATTTAATAGATTAATTTATAAATTTGCCGAAGTTTATACAAAGCTGATTAGAAATTTTGTGATCACCTTCATCATTAATTAAAGTCGAAGTAGACATGAATCTGATGATTTGATATTTAAATCATTCATTGCACATAAGTTATACATACTATGCACATCTTCATAAACCCAGTCATGGGATAACTAAGGACGGAACCGGATGGATTTCCGTCTGTTAAGACATAAGTGTTCCTTGTCTTCGGATTGAGCCTCACTGTTAACCCACGTTGCTGCTACTATAAAGTTGGTCACAAAAAGGTGTTATATCTCTTTAAAAATTTCACTTTAATCACTGAGTATACTACTGTTAGACTAGCATTACTACTGCTGTTTTGATAACTTAAAGTAAAAATAAATATAAGTAACTGGATCGAAGCATAATGATCGACAAATAATTAAATCTCACTAAAAAATTAAAAACAGTTCAATCGGGAAACGTTTATTTCAAAATGACAACACCAGGTGCAATTATAAAGAGACAGAGAAATAGAAACGCATAGGAAGCAATACAATTTCGTTATGATGATGTGTAAAGTCCTTTAAAAATCATCGAAAATAATATAAACCTATACTCCGAAATAGAACTTAAAGTCTTAAGATATTTTTACAAGGTTTATTTATTTCGATGTCAACAACAACAGTCTAGAAGAGAATCAATGATTGGTCAATACTTTAATTGTAGCACTTATAGGATGTTATACATAGGTTTAATCGTAATTTATAGGAGTACTTTGAGTATGCTAATGAAGTGGAATTTTATCACAGATGCGAGACGTATCACCATAAGTTTGTCACATATCTATGTATTTGGTTTATGATCAATCTTCGACAATTTGGCAGTACAACGCTGCTAGAGATACAAATTTATATCCATTGAACGGAACAAGTATGCGTGTGTAGCAAGATTGTTAACAGATGTGAGGCAAAATAGTGTTGACAGAAAAATGTAGCACACCAGAAGGTTCGGGCTTTCAGCCATAATCATCTCTTCCTAATTTCTAAGAACGTTAGTTATTGATAGATGAAGCTTTATATCAGATAGTTGATGTAATATTGTAATTCTTAATTAATATACATAATTAATTTACCAGATATTTTAAATAAAATGTTATTGGATGCTTAATGTAATATTTGATCAATCTTTGGAATAAATTTTCTACTAGTAGTTCGAATAAGAGATATTAAGGATTCTGAAATTATTTGTCGTACAAATAGTTTGAGTAGCATTTGAACCAGAGATTTTCTAACGATGCCCTTTAATAATTTAATAATATATTAACTTAAATACGTTCCTAAGACATTAAAAAACCGTTGCCATATCAATCACAGACCACATTAATAAGAAACAACTGTTGAGTGTTAACAATGTTTAATTATGTACATTAAGATTGAGAACACATAACTTGGACATAATAAGACTCTGGAAAATGATTATTGAAGAGAATAAACATCTGTTTCTGTTTGTAGTTTTGTCCTACTCGAGGTAAGCTCCTGGTTAGATTTAACTTATGAAGATAACGGAAAAAAACATAGCTTTGAAACTTAAATTAAACTTACAGTAGTTTCATCTACAAAGATAATTATTCCCGTTATATTACATAAGCAACCTCAAAATTTTGAAACTAAGGTATATGGTGATTACAGGGAAGCGAAAGCTGGCGTAATTAAACCGTGAGTTGTTCACTAGTTTAAATTGAGGTTTAATTATATTATTATATATCATTATCCTTTTACAAAGACCTAGAAAACCTTCAGAACATCGAATACACGGACATAATTGGCTAGCTATAAGTCACCATTGTTCAAAAACTTAAAAGATCATTCTCGAACTTAATACTGTTTTCAAATTAAAACTTTCTTTTCCATTCATAATACAATGGTAAACAGTATATTATAATTTAAAGAAGGATTTATGGTAACAGCGCACAACCCATCCTTGCTTCCATCGTGCGCGTTCATTATGGACAATCTTATAATACCCCCTGGAGAACAGTAAAAGTAAATTCTAATTAAGAACCTAATCCCTAAAATGTTTCTTTATTTCAGATAACTTTTGTTATGGATGTCCGCATCATTTTTTTATTTCTTTTATTCTGAATATTTTATTAACCATAACTTCCAAGTCGTTATTTGAAATAGTTTTTTACGACTGTGACTTCGGGGTCTGTTTAACATATACTGATCTTGCTTATGGATAATCTTTCAAGAATAGCTGAATATAAAAAAGGATACTTAGTTTATTTATTGCATATGAAAGTTACTTTAATGCTAAAAATAATTGAAATGCACCTTCGGTTTCAAAATATTTACTTATTTTCTTGGGTTGGTCCAAAACTCGCGCATCTAACGCCAATAGCAGATCGATGGAGGTCCCAGGGATGTATCGAGTTTCTTATTCAGAATTACAATTCTGCTTTCACTTTTTAGTTAACTGAAAGACGTCCAGTATCTCGTTTACGTTCGGTCGCATCTAAAAAACAGTATGTCTTTTTATTAACAATACACACATTACACTTCCAAGTTGGATGACGAAATTTGTGTAACAGACCTGAGTAAATCCATAGGTTATTTTAAGTTGTTGGTGTCCACTGTCTCGACAAGTTATCTCAGTTATTCTACGGAAAGCGAATATTTAATCTTACATTTCTGATAAATTCTCTCTTCTAGAACGAATGTGGAACATCGTACATACATGGCACTTAAACTGTATGTATGGCAAAAATCACTGGATTTATCAAACAATTTTCGTTTATTTTATTTTGAATAATTCAATTAGCCACCGTTCTTTGGTTTAGTAAGAACAATTAAAATGTATTTGTATGTTTAACACTATATATTTTTCGTATCCTTTTACAGTTTAGTAGAAGTCATAAAGGCATTTGTATGCGTTTCATAATGAATGTTTTTGGTATCCTTAAGCAGTTCAGTAGGAGCTATCAAGGCATACTTATGTTTAATAATAAATCTTTTAGTATTATTACGTATTTCAGCAAAAATTAAGAAAGCATATTTCTATGTTAAATATTGTTTGTTTGTTTTGGAATTTCGCACAAAGCTACTCGAGGGCTATCTGTGCTAGCCGTCCCTAATTTAGCAGTGTAAGACTAGAGGGAAGGCAGCTAGTCATCACCACCCACCGCCAACTCTTGGGCTACTCTTTTACCAACGAAGAGTGGGATTGACCGTCACATTATAACGCCCCCACGGCTGTGAGGGCGAGCATGTTTGGCGCGACTCGGGTGCGAACCCGCGACCCTCGGATTACGAAGCGCACGCCTTAACGCCCGTATGTTAAATAACAAAGGCTCTTGGTAGCCTTCCGTAATTTAATAAGTATTATGAAATCGCACGTGTGTTTAATAATGAATACATTTAGTTAATTTCCGTAGTTCAGTAGAAGTTATGAACGCATATTTCTATGTATAATAATGAATTGAATAATTCTCGTTTCACGGTTTCATAGTAATGGCACAGACATGACTCTGTGTTCATTAAATAATTCATTTTTTTGTTTATTCACGCATAACAGTCTGAATTAAATTGGAAAAAAAGTGCGTCCGCAGAATTTTTATCAGTTTTCACGGCATGCTGCTCAGCACATAGTACCGTGCAATATTCTTCGTTAGCGAAGAAAACGTATTATTATAACATCCTTTCTTTGCCGTGATTAAACACAATATTCGATAAGCTTTACAAATCTACTGGTCAGTTTTTAGCGATTTAGCAAGTGATCCTTGTGCCGGTAGATATTGTAATCTAATTGCGTAACGTTTCGTTTACCAAGTCGAACAGAACAAAGGAAAGCTAGGCTAAGCGCTCCTGAACCATGTAGCTGATGATTCAGCGCAAATTAGACCAATTGTGCGGACTTGGCACTGCCACAAAGAACGTGTCTATTCCCGCGCATTCCACGTGCTATTTGCCGTCTCTCAACGCGTATCTAGGCTGTGTTTAGCCATGTGAAGTATCACTACACGCCGTGGTGGTCATATTGTGTTGTTCAAAATACCATTATCTCCATGTAAGTGCTTTTCCAGTGAGTAAATTATCTTTCCCTATAGTTGTGTATGTAAACTGTACAAAGAAGACAAGAAGCTGACTTGGCAAAAAAACAAAAAGTGTTTTATAAAACTGATTATTTAGTTAAGGCAAGAATAAACAATTATATTCGACAACGATTTCCTATAATTTCTAACATAAAAATAGAAATAAAATTAAATAGTAGACTATCGATATCTTTTAATATAGACATTTAAAGCTGATTGAGTTTGGATATTATTAAACTTTTTATTTTGATGTTACTATGTGCTTATAATAGATATAATTATACACCACTAATAGTATATAATCTCTAATATACCAATACTCCACTAATCAGAAAGTAAAAAACCTATTATCGTTTAATATTTCTGTCACTGAACGTTATGATTTTCTTATGTACAATATCATGATATACATGTAGTATTGAAAATAAATGACAAACATGTGACAAACATTGTGATTTTACAATAATGTGACAAACATTGTTCTGAACATCGCGATATTATTAACTAGTGACATTTTGATTTTATTAATAAATGATAAAATTATTGGCTTTATGAACAAGTGACATACATTGTGGTTTCATAAATAAATTGTAAACACTGTGGTTTTACAAACAAGTTACAAACATTTCGATCTTATAAACGAGTGAAAAACACCGTGGTTTCATAAACAAGTGAAAACCATTGTAGTTTTATAAAAGAAAAGAAAGAAAAAGAGACAAACATTTTTGTTTCGTAAACAATTTACAAACATTCTGGTCTTTTGAAAACAGGGCAAACATCATGGATTTGTAAAGAAGTTTAATCACGTTCATTATCCAGCTTCGTTGTACAAGTCCAAAGACAACTCTTAATATAAATTAACTCTAAGTTAAATAATAGAATAATAAGATTGAAATATATCCACAGAAAACAACTGGCTGATACCTTCGGTTTAACATACAAATTATTATTCGTATTTACGTTTATTATTTTATCCTACCAGATCTCATGGAAAGTAATTTTTCTGTTTCGTCCATTTTCAATGCTTTGCTTTGTCGATTGCAGTGAGAGGTTTCAAGGTTGTCGATTCTAACTATGGTTGTATTTGTTTATAATGTGTTTAATTTCAATAGCATATTTTATAATAGATGTTATATATTTATTTTATAAATAATCTCTCCAAAGCTTATTAGCACATTTTCATGACAACACGTGAATAATTTTGCCAGATTTGCAACAGGGTGGTTTGCCTGAAGAATTCTTCTAAACACTCAAATATTTAAAGGTTTTGTTTAGAAAAGACGATTCACTAACATAATATATTTGTATTTGATTCTGTAACCCTTGAGAAAGTCATAAGTCGAAACGTCACATTAGGTTAAATAAAATATTTGTTGTTGCCGTTCTGGGACGTGTTAGTTTTCTCTTTCTCCTTTTGTCAGCATCGTTTCAGTTCTCCAGTTTGTAAAGTTTAAAAACTGATACATTTAATGATTTTGTCCTTGAAATATTTTAAGTCCTGGGTATTGTGAATAATACCAAATAACTTCAAACATTTATTATCAAAATCTGTAACATGAGAGCTATTACTGACAGCGAGAAACAAGAAAAATTCTCTCAACTTTTCGGAAAAATGCAACTTTTTCTTGACCATGCTCATTCTAAAAGTCATGTTGGAAATTGCTGCTCACTTCTAGTTTTCGAGTAATGATAGATTTGTTCAAAATATTCTTTTATATTGTGAAAACAATAACAAGTCGAGAATGAGATAATTTAGCCCATCTTGTGTGATTAGATGAGGCAGTTTATAATAATGTGTCACAGGAATATAATTACTGGATGAAGATAATTCATCCTCTTCTTCACAGGATAAATCTTCTGTTTCTCAGTACTCTGATTGATGTAATACTGGAAGACCATCCTCATGAGGTACTAGTTTCGTTGCAGATGCAATATCTGGATATTTAATTCATTGTTTAGTTTCGCCTGAATATTTAGAAACATTAGTCATGCATAATTAACTGTCAGTTAGGGTTAGGGCTCACGCCATATCATAGGAACTACAAATGTCATACTTGCTCGCTTCTTATTCAGTCACTGCGTCAAGCCAGATGTGCAAACTGTAGAATACATATGTGAAGCTCAATGTTTGTCTTGGTCACCAGTTGTGTACCCAAAATAATGGTATTAAGTTATCTTTACCTTGCACGTAATGTTCTTCCTTCATGGAACTGTAATATATTTTCCACATAAATAGTGCAATTCGCTACAATTAAATCGAGAACAAACAGCATATATGAACAATATATTTGCAATTCTACATCAGTACAATAAGTAAATGTCTGAAATTATTAAAAATATATGCGCTTTGCCCATTGAGCTGTCAAGTAAAATTAATTTCACAACGTAAATCTATTATATTGAGTTGACTGCATATTATTTCAAATAGTACTAATAAAATATTGAGATATTAAAATAATCCAATATATAGAAGCGATGAACAAATTCTGGCTTCATTTTATGAAATCAGCTCCATCTAATTACCCTGAATTACTTAAGTTTTCTCTAGTAGCAAATGTTTTGTTGTCCACTGTGATAAATGTAGTTATACAGCCAGGGGAGTATAAACACTGTTTCACTTAGTAATCCAAGTATTTCGAGTGCTTCTAGAGCTTCGAATGTGTGGCCAACTTCGTGCTAAAGACAAATTGATGTTGTGAATCATTTATAAGTTGTAACAAAAAGAGTTCCACATTTAATAAGTTTTTGTTGCATTACACTAAAGTGCTGCCAGAAAGCCATCGGATTCCACTTTTCTGAAATCAGGGGAACTGAAAATCGAGAACAGGACCGAAGAGATGCTTCTGATTTTAAACACATGAAATAATTAAAATCGCTAAGAAATGCATTTCAACAACAGTAATTAGTTTTATATTTCCAGTTGCGCAGCTATGTCAATATACAACATAATGCCGTTTGGAATTCTGGTTTAAATTTCAATATAATTATAATATTGTTATGATACATGTATTTGTATAAACCCACATGTAGAATTCGGTCATAGTTATATATAAAATTTTGTCTAACTATGTATACAGAATGTTTTGGTATGTACATACTTGCTTGTCTAAATGTTTATATAGAATACACTCATAATAATATAAGCATTTTGATCCAGCTATATATATAGAATACTCTCGTTGTTATATATCAATATGTGTTTGTGTGTGTTCTCGTTTAGATGTTTATATAGAACACTACTGTGGTTATATACGTGCGTTCCTCACTATATGTGTATGTAGGATAATTTTGTGGTTTATATATATATTATTTGCTAAGCGTGTACATAATATTTCCATGGATATAAAAATTCTTGTCTACGTGTGTACATAACAATTTATTTTGATATAAACGCCTTGTTTGTAAGTCACTGTCTTAATTGTTGAGTAATAATCATTAAGTCGTCTTACAGTTTACTTGTAATCCGAGGGTCGCGGGTTCGAATCGCGGTCGCACCAAACATACCCGCCCTTTCAACCGTGGGGGCGATATAATGTGACGGTCAATCCCACTATGCGTTGGTAAAAAGAGTAGCCCAAGAGTTGGCGGTGGGTGGTGATGACTAGCTGCCTTCCCTGCTAAATTAGGAACGGCTAGCGCAGATAGCCATCAAGTGGCTTTGCGCGAAATTCAAAAAACAAAACAATAGTTTGCCACTTGACATATGATACCCTAACTGTGCATACAGCTAACAGGTAAAAAACGCCATATTCATGTTGCATACAATTTTTAGTTGTTATTGTATCTCTTTATTCTTAAGCCAAATTCAAAATGATACACACAGGCTTTATATAGATATATATGCATAGCTCTCAAAGCTTTCAAATATGGAATTATTTAGAAACAAGGTCGATACCAATAGAACATGTGAGATTTAAACTATATTCTAAGAAAAGAAACACAACCTCGTGTATTACCTATTCATTTATAATAGTAACTTACCTTTATTTTGCAGAACGAATCGGGTGTCAAGGAACGTTTTGTTAGTTTTCAATGTAGTAATAATTCATAACCGAAGTTGAATACAACAGAATACACTTGCTGATATATATATATATATATAAACCGTTACAGCATTTTAAATAAGCAGCTTAGAAGTGTTACAGCTCTTACCAATAAACCATTTCCAGGATGACTAAATGTATCTGATTTGAACCAATTTTCTTCACATGTTTGAACTTATTCTGAAGCGAAGTCGAGAAGAATAAAACTGATAATTTATATTAGCCTAAAACAAAGTCATGGAAAATCACTTTAAAAACTAGCAGCATCGTCAGCTTTTATGACAAGATTTTATACAGTGGCAAATTTCCGATAAACAAACTTTCTCGAAATTACTACACAGATAAGACACTGACCTGTCACTGCTGTACTTCACGTATCTGAGAATTGGAACTGATACGCCACGTAAAATGTTTTCTATTAATTCGCGACTCTGTGACGCCACAAAATGTCACTCTTGTACTGAAATCCAGTAGGGTGAACGTCTACCATGAGCAAAGGGTGTCTAATGTTTTGATGACGTCATCAAACACAGTAAACAATATATATATATATATGAATAAATATATATGACGTACAAAATTTGCGTATTTTTGGAGAAAGCAACCGTTTAAATTTGTTTTCAAAATGTACATGAAAAAATAGCTGTAACTAAAATAACTATTTTTCATGGTATAGTGAAAAACATCTTGCGATAGATTTTGTACCAAAACATTATCATGATGAGCTCCCACGTTAATGTAAATATCATAAAGAACTCGTTTATATATGAGACATTTCTTTGTTTTAGAATATCATAACCTGTCATTAAACTCTATACAGAATACGAAAACGATATAATTTAGACGTTTATACTCATAAAGAGATTAGAATGATCAGAAAACTAGTTAGTGTCTATTCCAAAGTAGTTAGATCTGTCTCTTACACAGTTTAGTGAGTTAGAAAAATATTCATTACGACCTGTAGCGACTTTCTATCTGTCTTTCGTTCTGTGAACGAGAAAATTCAGAACACTCCGTGTGATTCCTTTAGAACTCAGAAAAGTATATGTGTGACGCCTTCATATTTGTGGTTACCTCAACGGAATTTTAGCATTGTACATCGCTTTAATATAGTAACATCCGGTGGGCATAATGTCCAGTGGACCACATTTGTACAACAATAATTAAACAAAATTAGTTCTCATTAATACAGATTGAATACTTTTTACGTACACATGTACAGAAGAGGAGATTAGAATTAGTAGACACTATGGAAAGCGATCTTTACTGGCAGTAGTTTTTCTGTATTACAGACACTTTGTTAACTGGATATCTTGAAGAAACTTTCTGACGTTAATAAATTGTGTATATACGTGTGAGTAATGTTCAAATTTCATAGCTTTTCGAAGGACAACTCTTAACGACTAGACTGCTTTAAAGTACACTAATTTTAAACACTCGAACTTTGGTCAAATCTTTACTTTTAGAATTTGGTTCAGTTCTCATACCTAAAATAAAACTTCTAAATGTAAGTGAGAATTTGTTTAGAAAAGTCCATCAAAATTCAAACATATATTCTTTGGCACTTAACATATTTTCAGTTGTTTAGTACTTTTTAAAAATTCGAAACAAACAATGTGCTGGTTTACAAATATGGCCATCTTCTAGCTTATTTTCACCTTTTCATGGTTACGTCTAAATGTAATATAAATTACAGATTAAAATAGTTTTCATTAGGAAAACAACTGATATTGCTTTAGCGAATATAGATATTTATTGTATTAATTAATTACAATCATATTTCAAAAATATGAAGTCAAAAGCGTGAGTGCTAAGTGAGGGACTCTTTCAGTTTCGTATGATAACGTACACATATGCACAACACTAATTCGCAGTTATAACGCTTTGTAGTACAAACCTAATCAATGCAACTTATTCCTGACGGTAAATTTGATATAAACCAATAAACAAGTATATACATTACGATGTTTACAGTGTTCGGCGTATTTTATTGTCGTAAGGTTTACATTGTTAGGTAGGTTCATTTGGTTTACTCAATACAATTATGGACGAAACATCCAGTCTGCTTAATGACAATGAAAGTGTTTTTATTTCTTGAGTTAATTGATACAATAAGCCTAACTTCAAAGTTGTTGTCAATAGTGAACTGTTCTTGTTTTATACTGCTGAAACTGTGCTAATATTTTGGAAGAAATTTAAAATTTAAAATTGTACAATCACCAGGTAACACCAAACCTATCAGCAAATCAAACGTCTCAGTTAAAAGCATAGCCCCACAACATTGTCATGTCAAATATAAACATATAAACCTGTTTACTCCAACATAAATAACACTTTCTTCACACGACTGGTGTAAATGTTTTGTCTAATTATGCCTAGTTCTTTCATAAAATTATATGTTTTAAAGAAGCTATAAAAAAACTGATTACCAGACTCAGAACAGCTTCAAAACATTTTGTAGTTTGACCCTTGAGCCTTTACATTACAACATAATTTCTTGTCCACAGTTAACTCACAAATTCAATAAATGTCACGAACCTATTGATGTCTCTTATTCTTATTTTTGTCCTCATGCTATTCTACACACCATGTGGACTGATTGTAAGATCCTGTGCATCATTTTGTTAAGTTACGTGTTGAGGGAAATTAGTATCGCATATCTTATTTCTGAGTGTATTAAAATTTCGACTTTTTCTTCTGTTGCATGTTACATTCTTCTCGTATGATCTGATAATGCCAAATCAGGTGCATTAATTTCACTTAAATGTATCATAGTAAGCTACACACAACTGAAAGATAGAACTGTCGAGAATTACAACTCGTGACCCTGGTTTCACATGAATTTTTGAAACATTGCTGAACATCAGTTTTCTGTCTATTGCTTGATCCCATATTTTAAAGTTTTATAAATTTTCATTAAAACTCCAGTTGCTCATCTATAAGTTTGAGAGCTCATAACACCGCATTCAGGGTTCGATTCCTGCGATTGTCACGGTACAGACAGGTCATCGTGCAGCTTTGTATTTAAATAGAAGCAAAGGTTTCGTCGAATATTCATATTGTAATTAAAATATTTACTTGACATACTGATCTGTATCTCTTGTTTGTTATTGACTTTAAGCAATATTTCGTAAACTGCTACTTACACCATGACATTTTGAGACAATAATCGTTTGACACCGTTTCCATATCGATTCGTGTTAAATGAACATACAAGCAGTGAAAATCCTAGTGTAAAATGTAACGTATACTGAAATTTTTATCTCCGAACTCTAACCAATGGTATAGTAATAACGTAATTGCGTCTATTTTTATAATAGATAAAATTGCGAGCGGGAATTTTTTACGTGCTTCATTAGTATATGCGTCATCAATGAGTGGGAGCTCCTTACTGTAGGTAATAAAAGATTGAGCGAATAACTCTATACAGGGTTTACTATTGATGAAGCTTCTTATATTTTATTCTTACACTACGAACTAACTTATTACAGCCGGTACTTAACAAAATGTTCTACTAAATCTTTACTTCTTTATATAAACCTTTTTTCTATTACCGTCAGGTTACTAAGTAGAACTTTCTGAAAAATAGCAGTTGAAACTGGTTGTTAAACTACATGAACATTAAAGATAGAAACTTGTAGAATTCAATATTTCTTATAATTACAAAAGGCACTGAGAACTTATCTAACCATCTAAATAAAGTAACTACTCGTTAGATAAAAAAAAAATAGAACGTGGAGATAGATGGACAAGGCTTTCACAATAACTATTGAACTCGTTCTTGGAAAGTACAGGCTGCTAGCATGGTATCTCTACTGAATTCTGGGCACTCTATCATAGGATTAACTCTATTCTACTTAACTATTCTCATTTTTACAGTAAAATATGTAAGAATCATATTAGCTGGTGAAGGATTCAATACTTCAGATGGAGATTTGTTTATCTAGAGGTAAGAACTTTTCAGTAATGCGTTGATAACTTATACTATCTAAACTAAAGCTTATGGGAATGTGGCCCTGTAAGATGTATACACATTGAACACATTAGACGTCTGAAGAACATGTTATAGCACCAAGTGCCTACACTGTGTGCCACAATAAATCTTCTCCGTGGTAGCTAAGTCTTCTAAGTTCCATAATGTGTCACGCTAAACTTTAATTTACTAAGATATCCGTGTTTGGTATGAATGTTATTCCATTTAATAAAACATCAAAATACGCTCAATGTGCTGTTTTCATTCATTTGAACACAACAAGCACATCGTAAAAATCGTACCAGTGAATGGTACAATAAGCTGATAAACCTATTGAATGCTAGGAAATATTTTTTGTAATCAAATATTTCTGTTCAAACAACAAAACAATCCAATAAAACAGTATAACATTTGTTTCTTATTTAAGTACCTGAGGCTCAACATGCTAATTCTGTTGTATATGTTTGATATTATTGTAACGCTTTACTTCTGTTCGTATTGTTGTGTAAGAACCCAGTTGTTAGCTCTGTACGTTGTTTATAGCCTTCAGATTTGTGAAACAGTTTCTTGTGTATTGTTGAAGCTCCTCCACAATTCGTTTGAATGGTTAATAACAATGGTAGAACTATGGTATATAAGTTTCCTCAACGGAAGTATGAAATGATAAACTTCGATAAATCATATATTCTTAAGCGTTTCGGTAACGAAAAATATTCCTCGATTCAAGTAAGAAAACGTATTAAACTAAGTAATTAAAGAGAAGGTGGTAATATACACAGCACGTTCTATTTTTCAAGTACACCATGCACTAAATTTATACCAGTTCCCAATAGTATAATTCCGTTTTCTGATGACGTAGGCTAGCATCGTGTAACGTTCTACACCATTAAACTGAACTGCCTGACGCTGCCGTTATCGTAAAAGTAAAGCAGCTATGACGTGTGCACGAGCTTCTAGCCCTTAATCATTGATGTTAATATACACTTCTCGTTTAACACTAACAGGTTTGAAAAACGACATAAATAAAACAAAAGAAATTTTTACACGTTTGTGTGTGTTTGATATTCACCACTTTTTTAAAATGAATTGTTGGTTTTCGAAAGTGTTTATTATATTTCGCTGGAAAGGGGTTGTATTGCAATTTCCTAAATATCAAAATAACTTCACTGCTGAGAGTAAGCAGAAGAACTGGACAGTATCCATTAGGGTTAAGTACTTTCACTGTACTGTATCACATATACCTTCATCGAGCTTTGGTCAGTAAGCTAAACGTAAATAATTCTCTTGGACTTTAGATTGTCAACGACAACTCAGCATTCCAAATGTGATCCACTGGAACAGTAGGAGCTCTCACAAGTAACATAAGTATATGTATTTAAAAAAAAGCACATTTAAGCACATGGTAACTATGTGCAGCACGCAAACATATTATCTTGGTTACAGTATACTCTGTGAATATTTTAATATATAATGTAATAATAACATTAGTATACTACCGTGACACATTTTATTTTCTAGTGAAGTTAACGATTCTTTGGTATCGAGAGCAACAAAGTGGATTCTCCTAAAAGCGCTATACTATTATTGTAACGCAGTTTCAAGCTAATAATAAATCACGTTATTGAACAATATAACTATAGTAAATTTTCAGATTCTTTATGTGTAAGAAATGAATCGTCAAGGTTTATCGTAAGTACGTGTAAAGTAGGTCAACAAACACTATCTGAACAGTAAGTGTGAACAGCAACGTAGCAACTTCATACAGGTAACTGTTTGTCTCAGAAAGATAAACGAGGGCTATTTGAGCTTAGCCGTACCTCATTATAAACTGATAAACTTGAGGCGATGGAGCTGATTAATACCACCCACCCGTCAACTCTTGAGCTACTCTGATCTTATCGAATAGTAGGATTTCATCGTCAATTTTATAATGCACCCATTACTTGAAAGTGCGTTGTTCGTTCATGTGATAACAGGCTTCGAACCATGAATCCCTGGATTCACAATCCTGGCATGTTAGCCACTCTGCCATGTCAGACCTTATATAAATAATTAGCGTTTTGGAGTTCTCAGGTTGTGCAGGCTTTTGTCAAACAAATCACAACTACCAATGCTAAATCAGTTTCATTTCACCAGAATAGGCTAACCAAAACTAGTATGTGTAATGACAGTAGGTTTATAACTCCTGCAGTGTTTGTCACAGGTCTAGTAGTTTCATATTGCTGTTACTTTAAATTCTTCCATTGGTTAATCGTTATTAGTGGGCTACAAAGTATATCTCAGTTTTTTTCAGCTTTATTTTAGTAGTATCATATTGTTTCTTAGTTAATAAACTCATATAGCTGTATATCACTGGAAGCCTTTGCCATTTATCAACTAAATTTATGCTTCTGCTGTTGTTTTCTAGTCTGTATACTAGACTAGTACAATTTAGGCCAAAATGTCTGCGTATTTTGTAACAAATAAAATCATTATTTTTGAGACGGAATACAAATACGTTTGGTGCTGTCAAACTGAGAAATATATGTTATATTAAAATCTAAGTATATAATTTGTATAATGTGACATCTTTTATGGACATCATAAACGACTTATTAGAAGAACAAACAATTTTATCAAAAATCTGTAGCAAGATGTGTAATTCAGCATTTCACCTATCACAACAAAACTTTACCAAAACATACATGATGAGAAATATATAACATCATACTATTATAAGTAGCGTCTGTAACCTTATATCAGCCCAAAGTAAGCATTCAGTACTTTACTTTGTTGGTCTTCCGAATATTCTAATAACCTTTGAAAGCAACGTTACATAGTGTCGATGAGGTTAATAATACACTCCATTTATTCGGCTCAGTTTTATCCAACAGTCCACAATGGGATTACAATTTGGAGACTTTGCTGGCCATGAAAATCTTGTAATACCTCCTGGGCGAGACAGTCTTGTACAAAACGTGTATAGCAGATAGTGGCATTGTCATACTGAAACAAAATTATTGCCAAACATTGCCTTAACATATGGCAGAAATATCGACTCCAAGTGGTGCTTGTAAGAGAAGCCATTGACGTTTCTCTGAAGAATATTAAGAGCAGTTTCTCCATAATAATAAATAGCTACCTAAACATGTACTGCACCACCACATGTGTGTTCTCTGTGCGAAAGACAATCTTCTCTCATGTATTCTTCAGGGAAAAGGCGAAAACAAATCCTACCATCAGCTTTAGGAACCACAAACAGTACTCATCTGAAAAGATGACATGTTGCTGGTTTCCTAACTATAAGTTGGCATACTGTCTTGCTTAAATAACACGATTACGACAGTGAATTCTGGTTAATATCGGTTTGCAGATAACACCTACTTGCAAAATAACCCTCCACCCTGCATCATCCATCCTAAGGAGATGAGCTATTGGTAAAGAAAAAAAGGTCATAAAAATGCGAAATGCAAAACAGGAAGTTTCTGTGTACCCCCAAATGGACCTAATAAACCTCCACATCAATTTTGGTGAAGAAACGTCTATATCCAGCGAAGTAGTCGCTGAAATACATACAATAAACTGTTATATTTGTATAGAAACACGTTTCATCTCCATATTTGTTTGCTGTTACTTTGATAGTTTCATACTGTTAATACGATATATATCTCTAAGGAATTTGTCTCTAATAAATTAAGTTTTCGTATTGTTTTTCTACACTATATTCGATAGTATTTATTATAAATGAAACAGTTTGCGTGTTGTTGCTTCTCTATTTATCTACGCTAATGTTCATAAACTAATATTTACATGTGGCGACCAAGAAACCTAGTAATGTCTATATTTCTGTCCAGTTTAGTCATGTTGTTTTATGTTGTCTAGTTATCCTGTTTACACTACTTTTTATTTAGGGTTTACATATAGACAGCTCGTAAATTCTTGTCAGACCCTTATAATTGCGACTAAAGTTACACCATTTAATCGTTTTTCACAACTAAAGTAAAACCTCTTTCCACACTTGAGTGTGTCTGTCACGAAATCCACTAAGAATATCGATCAGTTAGGATCTTTCCTCCTTATTCTGGAGTTTTAACCCAAGGGAGTCGTGACAGGTATACGTCATTCAGCTATTTCAGCTCAGGTTCAATATTTCTAAACCCTTCCTAAATAATGTCACTAGAATCCAGTCCTCGCGCACCTTATTCCTGCCTCATGTCACATAGTTCCCTAGAATTTATTCTCATCCAAACTAACTTCCAGTTAAACCTTTTTTATGTATCTTCACACCTTTAAACCTAGTTTTCTTATACAAGTACATCTCATTTATTCTTGTCTTATGTATTTTAATTCTTCTAGAACTATCTCTAATTTCCTTCTGTCTTACGCCTCTTCACTCTTCTGGAATCCAATTATTGTGCATCTCCCAGTTACTCCAGTATTATGTATTTTAATTCTTCTAGAACTATCTCTCATTTCCTTCTGTCTTACGTCTCTTCACTCTTCTGGAATCCAATTATTGTGCATCTCCCAGTTACTCCAGTATTATGTATTTTAATTCTTCTAGAACTATCTCTCATTTCCTTCTGTCTTATGTCTCTTCACTCTTCTGGAATCTAATTCCTGTGTATCTCCCAGTTACTCCTGTCTTATGTATTTTAATTCTTCTAGAACTAGCTCTCATTTCCTTCTGTCATACGCCTCTTCACTCTTCTGGAATCTAATTTTTGTGTATCTCCCAGTTACTCCTGTCTTGTGTATTTTCACTTTATTTTTCAGAACTTATATTCTAGTTTGACTAAAATCTATTTAGTTTTGCAGCATATCATTTTAAACTTATATATCACAACATTATACACTTAACTTCTAAATCTTCTTGTTTTATATCACTTTAACTTACAAAGAGATAGGCATAGTTTAACCTAGTTTCAGCTGTTCGTTCAAGTTTTATATTAGGAGTTAGTACCATTTTATAAGTATGAAGTTTCAGCTCTGTGGTTTCCCTGCATCGTCTATTATGGTCAGTCTGATAGCCATGATTACGTTTTATTAACTGACACCTCTAATTCTTATCGTAAGAAGTTTTCACGAGCAAAGGAAAAGTCAATTTTAGGCCACATTTCTTTACAAACCTTTAATGTGCGTGGACGTCTACTTTTAAGTCCCCTTTCGATGAAACTAAATGAACAAAAGTTTATTGGAGCCATATGGATGATGGAATGGAATTATTCGGACTCAAGTTTTTTAGAACTTCTTTTTCATAACTTCAAGAGGTGACTGTTAAGTTGGGAACGTTTGACTTATCAGTACTTATTAACTAACTTCTTGTTTAATATCTTGAGAGGGAGACCAGGAGATGTGCTCAGCTTCATTGCTATAGCCTCTTGAGTCGGAAGGTTCACTTTCGTAGTCATAGCTTTTGAGGAAAAAAGTATTACTCTAATTTGAGATTAGGTGTGATTTTGGAGCTCACTGTCTAGACACTTTGCTGTGAGAGAATCACTTAATCACGAATAACACTGAAAAGCTCCCTCCTTCAAAATTTTGTGACCTATGGCTCTAAACCTTTTACAATATCTTAATACGAATATTTCTCTTCAGAAGGAGTGGTGAAATAGGTCTGTCAATGGTGTCGTTGCACTTTCAGATGTTTTAGAAATAGAACAAATTGTATATAAGTGCGAAGCATGTTGTTCATGGCTCCACGAGTCACATAGGCTGTGACGCACCACTGTATTAGCATACACAAATCGCTTACAAAGAGCAATAAACCATCTGTAGAAGAGAGAACTTTGACGTAATCTGGATCTATCTTGAATAAAGCTTATTATTCGTTTCTGCACTTCACTATAAAAAGCTCGCTGTCAGTGTCCCTACACGCTCAATAAACTTTACTGTTAAATCAGTCTAGAAAATAATTGTAATTTCTTCTAAATAGAAATAAATATATAAGTCTTGTACAGCAATCTCAAGTGCAGGTGAATTGTTTGTAGTCAAAACTGCTTTACGTATCAGGTGTTACCTTATTTCTATGTGGTATGTTCCCAAGCTCTGCTTTTCTCATCTACAATATTGGGTACGTTTTAAATCCAAATTCATCTTACCTGTAATCTTTCATTTCATTATCATAAAATGTATGATTCCAGTGTCTTTAACTGCTAAATAATCACGAAACTGTGTATGAATGCTTGTATTATTTCCTACAGCACATGCATATTTTATTTTTTACAAACATAACCATTACAACCAAAATGTTCAGGGTATTAATTAATCATTTCATGTTAAAGAAGTAAAGCATATAGCCTCATTTTAAAACTTCAAACAGTACAATATTTATGTCTTCGTAACGAAGCAGCTGTCGAAACACTGATCAAAATTACTGTTCACCGTTCCCCAAGATATCTCGAGACATTGCTCGAAATTACTAGTACTCTGCTTCTTCACATATCTCTTAACGTTGGTTGAAAATGCTAGAGAGAGTATTTTTATTATGTTGTTTTGCATCCTGATATAAATATAATTAATATTTGCATCATCACATATTTGTTTTTCATTAATAATTTTATCACAACGCATTTGTAACATATGCATTGCAATTCAGCTGTTTATCATTAAAATTTGCTTTGGAAATACATTAATAATTTTATCACAACGCATTTGTAACATATGCATTGCAATTCAGTTGTTTATCATTAAAATTTGCTTTGGAAATACATTAATAATTTTATCACAACGCATTTGTAACATATGCATTGCAATTCAGTTGTTTATCATTAAAATTTGCTTTGGAAATACATTTGTTAGCCCTGAGAGAATAGCACGCGTACTGTTCCTGCTTTTACTGTTTTCGAGGTAGCTATAAAAAGCGCCTGATTCAGTCACGTGTAATGTGCGTATTGTCATTCTGGTTAACCCCATTATTCCCGCATATCTGTTTCGTATCTTTGCTGAATTCCTTATAAATCTTCAACAGTGTTTTGTAAGAGAAATAAAGGAACATTTATTTTTACACTGTTCTATTCTTAACGATGAATGTTAAATGCCTTTGTGGGAATTTCTAGATATTTTCTATACATTCCTTTTAGAGTGAGAAATGTTGCATCACCATTTATGCAAATTATTCCTAACGTAGTATTCACTTTTCTCTCTGTATTTTAATATTTAAACTCAAAGTTTGAGCTCATTGTTCTACAACATGTGTTCTTCTTCTCAAGTGTATTTTTTTTCCATGTGTATGTGCTTCAATTTTTTGTTTTTCATCAATGAGTAATAAAAAACCCTTACCCTTCGCTTATAAAAGGAACATTATCCATACACATTATATTATATTCTTTCCCTTGAAATATTCTAATGTATAGCTTGGTGCTTTAACTACAATAGTTCTACATCGAAAGTGTACATCATACAAAAATTTTAAAATGTTGCAAATATGCTTTCCCCCCTCCAGTGGCTCAGCGGTATGTCTGCGGACTTACAACGCTGAAAACCGGGTTTCGATACCCGTGGTGGGCAGAGCACAGATAGCCCATTGTGTAACTTTGTGCTTAATTCAAAACAACAATAACAAACACGCTCAACAAATTTATCAGTTTTATTCCTCAGTTTGGACATCTATCTCAATATTTTGTTGGCTTAAGCACAAAGCTACACAATGGGTGATCTGTGCTGTGCTAACGATTGGTATCAAAACATGAATTTTACCATTATAAGTTGTACAGTAACATTTCTGCGAACTTACCACGCTAGAATCTGGTTTTCGATTCCCGTTGCGAACAAAGCACAGATAGCATATCATGTTGTCTTTGTGTGAAAACAACAAAAGCATTATAAGCCTTCAGACTAACCAGAGAGCCAGTGAGAGACATATTTGAAAGTCAATAAAATACATGTTTAATTTGAACTTCTAACAGTTTGTGTTTTCATTACTGTTACTTTATATACAGTCTGTTTAATCAGTTGTTCTATATATATATATTTAAATGTTTATTTTTTACTTTTTAAATGTATTAGATTGTTGTAATTAGATCGTAAAATAATTGTTATCACTCACTGGCTGGCATACTTTCTTTCCTTATGTTTTGTATTTTTGGAAAAAAGCTAAAATCAATAGCATCTTAAATGTAACTTTTTAATGCGTCAACGAACATTCAGTTTGATCATTACAGTACTCTGTATCATTACGTTGTATTTACCGTTCTATATATTTTCAAGAATTCAAAGAGGAAGTGCTATAATTAACATATAAAAACTTAGTTATTTTCTGCTCAAAGAGAATTTTTAAAATATAAGATGCTTTAATTAGAAATTCCTAGTATATAATTATGACCCTTTGTAACTGTCCTAAAAAATAACAAGAAGTTTTGATGTGGTTTATGACTTGCCAGCTTCTGACAGATTATTGTGAGTAGTAAAAATTTAAGCTGCCAAAAACGTGGACATGGCATCACCTTTACCTACTGCACACTAAGCGTTTATATGGTGAGACAATATACACACAGTTTTATTTAACTCAAGTGGGTGTCGTACGCTTATTAAATTTCTTTAGACGATTCTATGTGGTTCTTAAGATGATTATGTTTGTTATGTGTATAGACGTCTGCTGCTTTGTGCTCTTTCTGATCATACAAGTAAAATCTAATCTGTATTTCCTTACAAGTTTTAAATGTAGATAGACATAAATTTTTGGATATGCCTCCGAATAACTGCTGAAAAGTCTCGAATCGTAGGCCCTTTGATCTGCAATCTGGCAGGTTAACCATAAACCACGATCGATCAACTAATAAAGTCAGGCTAACCATAAGGCCATGCTGGTTAACTACTAAAATCAGGCTAACCATAAGACCATGCTGGTAAACTGCTAAGGTTATTCAAACCACAAAGCCGTGCTCGGTCAGCTGTTAAGGTCAGTATAACCTTAAAACCATACTCGGTCAACTGTTAAGGTCAGTCTAACCACAAGGCTATGCTCGATCAGCCAAGGAAACAAATTCAACCTTTTGCTTAAAAAAAATTAATTAAATCGAATTTACTGTTCATAAACTAGAACACATAACTCCATGTTGCCACAATTATACTTTACCTTTAATATAATCAAATTTTCAGAAAGGTATTGACTGACTTCGTTATTCAATTTTGCGATCATGTCGACGCGTCTATCTACATATACGTTCTACAGTTAGAATTTGTCACTGTTGAAATGAAAAACGTTGACTGAAATACAGTTTTGTGTTGAGAAAATAATAAGAACAAAACTTTAAAAAGTCAGTGAAAGGGATACCTGTGTCTGTTCACACCTACGTTTGATGTCTTAAACACGTGTCAACTTTACATGGCACTGATTTAGTAACTGTTGTAGTACAGCTTTGAACTGCTTATTTTCCAATGACCGAGAGATTTTGTGTGTGTTTATATTAAATATTCTACGAGAACATAATGAAAATACTTGTACTTCAGCACAAGATTAAGATGAATTACACGTAAATTAAACTTTAGTTAGTAACACAACACTCAAGTGTTATCAATATTAGAACACTGTGTTCCTTTACCCCCGTCCCCTTTAACAAAATTATCTACTGTTTCATACAGTTCTCATTTTAGAACAAATTAAAACTCGTAAATATATTTTTTACGGGAAACAAAATGATGAAGGTGAGAGGATGGAAGAGATGTAATATATTTTATTACAAGAACAGTTTCAATTATTTCTTGCATTCATTTACATCGACCTCAGTACAATATGCACCAAGTGTTAGGAGATATGAATTAATATTTGCATCTGTTTCGACCACAGTGTTTCTTTGTAAAGTTAATGTTCTTTCATAAAGTAATATAAGAGATAATGTATTATTTTGATTTGACATTGATACCTTGTGTGAAATAACACTGGCCAATTACATAGAGAAAAAATGGTTAAAACTGCTATAAAAATAATAGCGTTGTTAGTGTGTGTCAATGAGTATTCTTTGGTTTAAAGTACCAGAACATAATCATTTTATACTTAAAACGGTTTTAAAATAATAATTATAACTGAAGCAATTTTTAACGTTTTCTTTGTACTTTCATCTTTTGGCGCGGATAGCCTAGCTGCTTTGTTCAGTAAAACACCAAACCAATCAACCAACTGTCACTTTTCACACTGTAGTTGCATTTATTTGTCATTTGTACAATGTTTAAGATTTTTGGGTGTTTTATCTAAGATTCTGAAAATGTACACACGTTTGACTCGATTTCTTATGTACGTTTCTGAACTGATCCTCGAACATTAGAATAGACTTGAAGAGATGCACTTCGTCTCTGAATTTTGATTTACGACAAGAGAGAAAAAAAGAATGTAACAAACAACGTATTCTCTCCTACCGAACAATTGCAAAAATAAAGGAAAGAAATTGTCTTATTTCATTACTCACTCGAAAAGTAATGCATTTATATTTGTTTTCCAAGGACGGTAGCTTTATAAAGTAATTTTCTATACCTTTTCTTCCTTTGTATCTCAAGACAGCTGGTGGCCCAGCATAGCCAGGTGGGTTAAGGCGTGCAACTCGTAATCTGAGGGTCGCGGGTTTGCATCCCCGTCGCACCAAACATGCTCGCCCTTTCGGCCGTGGGGGCGTTATAATGTCACGGTCAATTCCACTATTCGTTAGTATAACAATCTTCTCTTTGTTTATCCGAAGATGACCTAAAAAGGTCGTAACGTTCTTCTGTGCTTTATTTTAATTAAAGTGCTAACACCCATACCAGCCGTCTTGAGAATACATTTTTTACTTCAAGTGGGTTTCTCATCATGAATTTTCTTGCTTTACACATATTACTTAAACATATTTATCTGAAGTGTCTTCATAACATAATGTTTTGTCAAAAATATACCAACTCTCTATTTCAAGTGTTTGTGATGTGGATTCAGTACTTTACCTAAGAAGCATTTTCGTCACTACCGGTTAAAATAAAACTTGGGTATACTCATTTCAATTGTACGAACAAAAAGAATGATATTTGAGATTTTTGTTAATATAGAGAACTGAGAAAAACACATGGATATTAAAACTTTATATTTATAGTTTAGACTAGACTTTTCTCTATATAAATATTTTACTCATATTTATTTTTAGAGAACTTTTTAGCGCCTTGTTTTTGTTGCGTAAAGTATATTTCCGGATTTGCTTTGCACAAAAACAAGCTGTCAAAACTACAGTATTCTGGGTTCTTACAAAATTTTTTTGTGTTTTCGAAGATCAATAAATGAGACCCTGAGAAACATAAATCAGCAGTTACAGGAAATGGTCACCTGAGAGCTCTACATATGCTGAAATTGACCACTATTCACGTCTACAATGGCTTGTTTCTCTGAGATGATGTGATAGACATTAGAATGAAACTAAACGCCACCAGATGGCTCACTTTTTGCTGCGAGAATACATGTCTAATGTTTGTTGAACTTAGCAGATGGCATCCGCCAGCAAGTAACCTTATTGAATATACGTACCAAGAATTATTACACTAGACATATAATATTCATCGTTTAATGTAAAATAAGCAATTAATTATTGTAAAATAAGAATTGTACTTAACTAAGTCCAGGCATATTTTCGATATTTCCTGCTATATTATGAAAATGGTTGTTTAAACCATTCTTACACCACTGTCTCAAAACAAAATTTAAAACGAAATTCAACTTTTTTAAATGAATACTTTATCGTCAAGTTTCACTTTATTAAATATATACCTAAAGAAAAACGGTACCTTAAAATAATGTTCTATTGGGAACAATTCCGTTTACACGTTAACAATTCTGATATTTTATTTAACACATGTGTGTCCCTCACTGGTACAGCAGTGAGTCTAGGGTTTACAACGTTAAAGTTAGGGGTTTGATTCCCCTCGGTGGACTCAGCAGATAACACCACACGGTTTTTGCTATAAGAAAACGCACTTAATACATATATAAATAAACATGTAACGAAAGCGAAATCATAGTTTGTACCTGATCAGTTTCATTAAGTTCGGCTAACTGATTTCAAATATGTAACATTAATGTTTCCATTAAGATTCCTATTAAAATATATATTTGTACATATGTGAAGGTTGAAATACAGAAGCTGAGCTTCTATCAAAAAAGAGCGATTGTGTAGGAAGAAAGACTTATTGGTCAAACAACAATTTTTCACATTCAGTTTGTTTGTTTGTTTTGAATTTCGCACAAAGCTACTCGAGGGCTATCTGTGCTAGCCGTCCCTAATTTAGTAGTGTAAGACTAGAAGGAAGGCAGCTAGTCATCACCACCCACGGCCAACTCTTGGGCTACTCTTTTACCAACGAAAAGTGGGATTAACAGTCACATTATAACGCCCCCACGGCTGGGAGGGCGAGCATGTTTTGTCTGACCAGGATTCGAACCCGCGACCCTCGGACTACGAATCGAGTGCCTTAATCATCTGGCTATGCCGGGCGATTTCGTGTTTGTAAACATAACAGTTTGTTGTACAAATGTTGTTTTTTTAGTTAATCTACGAAGCTATAATTTAACACTAGTTTAACAAACAGTTTTAACTTTAGAACGATTATAAAATGTTCTAGTTACAAATACTAGAATTTAGCTCGGTTTAGAAATGTTCACTCTAAATATCAAGTTGTTTACGCAGAACTCTAATATAGCAAAAAAAAAAAAGTCATCCTAGTTTTCGGGAAATCACTAGTGTTCGGCGAGCTATTTCTGATGATTATATTATAGTTCCGCAGATAAAGTTGGAGGAGACGTTCATAACTTATTGGCAAAAGAGCGTTGAACTTGGACATTGCTTCAAAATCAGCCATTGTGCGGCTTTTATGACAAAGAACTGCTGTCGCTTATGATAGTTACATATAAGAGTGAGTGGGTGTTAGAGAGGATTATATTCTCTGTAGTCTCTGTTTTGTTTTTTCATTTAATTTGTTATAATCCCTAGTAAACAATACAGTTTCACGCATAAACTAGGCCACATCATAAGGACCTAGCCTTCCAGATTTACCGTTAGAGCTAGCCTAAAAGTGCGAGAAAACCAGAAAGACCTAAGCGAATAACAAGTAAAAGCTAGACATTGAGTAAATGGGAACTCACTCAGCCGTAAGTTCAGCCAGTGAGATACGCTTACTTTCCTTTCATGCGCGAGTGCTTTCCTTTTCACATGGAAAACCATACATGTTGGTGTATCTGTGGTATGTTTGAACAATAATTCTACAAATGCCCAGTTGATATTGTTTGTAGAAGGGATTTATCTGTTTTCTATTGTATATACAATAGATCTTTAATACTATAATTGGATGATTTTCTTTCAAGGATATCAAAGAAAGAAATTACTTGCTTACTTTGAAGATTTACGTTGTATATAACATATGTTTGTATTCTTACAAACAATTTTTATTCAACATAACCGCTAATTCAGATAGATACTTGTACAATGATTTAATTTTGTTTTAAAATATATAAAATATTGAATTTTCGGAGGTGATTGTATGGACTATTGAAACACATAAGGATTTCTCGGTTTTACTAATGTCTTTCTCTGAAATTGCATGAAATTTAGTGCTTAATATATTGTTTTATGTATGATTGATAACGTTTAAATATTAGTTTGAATACATAATATATCAATTCTTTACAATATGTAACCATACTAAGTAGAAACTTTCAACCTTATATAATGTTATTCCGTTA
This sequence comes from Tachypleus tridentatus, assembly GCF_004210375.1. Lineage (NCBI taxonomy): Eukaryota > Metazoa > Arthropoda > Merostomata > Xiphosura > Limulidae > Tachypleus > Tachypleus tridentatus. The sequence continues at coordinate 80,088,054 of NC_134834.1, read as the reverse complement.
ACAAAAAAAACAACAGTTTATCTAAACAAGTGCTGTATTTATTTTATGTTAAACATGTGTATTTTAAAATTAAAATTCAATAGAGAGTGACTACGCACCCTTCTAAAAACTAATTTCAAGGCCTACTTGATAAAGATATTAGTTGCAGAAAAAATGAAACGGATTTGTTAAATTCCACTTGGATCAGAAATGAAGTTTACATTTTCATACGCAAACTTTGTAACAACATCAGGGTAACTTGGAAAATGTACTAATTTCCAAGATAAAGTAATATATTTAGGCAGCGTCAAAATAGTTAACGTGCATTTTCTGCAATCATTGTGTGTAATTTATTATGCTAACAGAGAATGAACAAAGCTATACTAAAATGATTACGTTTACATTAGACATGATACTTGTTTGCAGTGCGAGTTAAATGATGTACATAGATTCCCTTAAGTCCAAACCTGTGTTAGTTTTACAAATTTTGCACTTTATACTTAAAGATTCACAGGAAGCTGAATGGCATGTATAGTTAAAGAGACTATTAGATAGTGTACACAGGTTTAATGTAAATTGAAAAGTGTACACAATTTCAAAGACCGTTAAGCAGTTTACAACCTTTCAGCATAAACTGAAAGGTTTTGACACAATTTCAGAGACTGTTGGATAGTGTACAAAGATTCAACGTAAATTTAAAGGTGTAAAGAGTCTTAGAGACCGTTGGATGAAAGTTGTACACAGTGTCAGAGACTATTGAACAGGGCACAGACTTTCGGTGTAAATTTTAGAGAGTGCTGAAAAGGTACATAGGTTTAATGTAAAAAAATGTATACAGTTGCAAATTAAACTGGAGAGTGTTTATATTGTTTATTTTGAATTTCGCGCAAAGCTACACGAGGGCTATCTGCGCTAGCCATCCCTAATTTAGTAGTGTAAAACCAAAGTGACGGTAGCTAGTCATCACCACTCACCGCCAACTCTTGGGCTACTCTTTTACCGACGAATAGTGGGATTGGTCGTCACATTTAACGCCCTCACGGCTGAAAGGGCCATGTTTGGTATGACGGGGATTCGAATCCGCGACCCTCAGATTACCAGTCGAATGCCTTAACTACCTGGCCATGCCGGGGCCAAACTGGAGAGTGTGTGAAAAGTTAAGTTTTAAAGTGTGTGCTGTTTAAGAGTTCATTGTAGAGTGTACGCATTTTCTCAATACGTTTAAGAATATACACGGTATCAGGAAAAAATGATGAGTGTACAACGTTTGAGTTTCGTAAACTATATATAAAAGTTCTAAATAGATATCTGTCTGTGTGCACACATTACATAAAATTTTGAAGGGTCATTAGGTTTGTTTGTTTTTGAATATCGCGCAAAGCTACACGAGGGCTATTTGCACTAGCCGTCCCTAATTTAGCAGTGTAAGACTAGAGGGAAGGCAGCTAGTCATCACCACCCACCGCCAATTCTTAGTCTACTCTTTTACCAACGAATAGTAGGATTGACCGTCACGTTATAACGCCCCCACGGCTGAAAGGGCGTGCATGTCTGATGCGACGGGGATTCGAACCCATGACCCTCAGATTACGAGTAGAACGTCCTAACCCACCTGGCCATGCCACGCCGGGGTCATTAGGAGAATGAACGTAGTTTATAAGTGAAATGGACAGTGGGCATTATTTCAGAGCAGGACAAATAATGACATAGTTCCATAGTTGGCCTAGGCTTGAAAGTGCAAAATGTTTTAGAATTCTATGGTATAGGGTACTCAACTTCCGAGTGCGTTTAAGAGTGTACACATTATCTGAGTATCTGGGGTGTATGCATTTTAGTTTCAATAGTACAACAAACACAATTTATTAGCATGTTGAAAAGCGTGAATTTAACAAGAAGAACATAGAGCCCCAAGGAATTTAGTTGCTACTAGAATTACTTAAAAGGCATAAATACTTTTGAGAATACGCGTTTCTTTGAACCGTTCTGTGCGTCAGCGTGTTGAGAGAAATGACTGTTTGCTTCTTTGCAGACAGATGTCATTGTAGCAATTCCAGTTCTGTTTGTCAAAAGCTGTTTTTGTCTTTTATTTATACCCTGTAAACATATCTGTTAGAATAACATATTCCGCTTTTATTTTTCACAATGAGTTAGTGAGGAATAAAGATTGGTCTTCCAGAAGTATTTTCAAAGACATTGTATGGAATTCTTCTTAAAATGTTGTTTACAATTTTCAGTAACTCTTTGAGTCACGACGAGAACAAACCTGATGAATCGAGATAAGTCTATGATATTCCAAGATTATTTGAGTAGCAATTAAAAATAAAAATAACAGACCTTGTAGAAAGATAATTATTCAATATTCATATTAACACCATGCCCAGATTGGATTGGTTTATGTGTTTCATCACAAGAAAAATATAAACATGTGCGTTATTCTGCATGGAATATAACAATATGTAGTACAAATTCCTGTTAGTGAAGGTTTAAAAAATGTGTTTTGTTTGCCATAAACTAGCTTCATAAAAATTTAAAATATTTTAAATACGCATATCAGTTCGTTAAACTATTAAATATAAATCGTATGTGCCAATGCTTGTTCAAAATGGTTACAGCTTTTAAAGCTTTATTTCTTCCTATAAACCAACAATTTCAGACTAAGAATAGCTAAGGTTTTGTTCGATAAAATCCGTACGAGACATGAAAACAAACTCACAACAAACATAAACAATCATAACTGAATTTATTCTGGTCGTGTTCTCATAAGAAAACATTGGCGTTGAAACTGAACGTCAGAGTAGCTTCTGTTCGCCACATGCTCGGGCCTTTTTGCCAAGTCAACGATCTAGTGTTGACTGAAGGCAAAGTGTTCGGAACAAACACTTAAGTAGCAATGGCTACGTCCTTTTTTTTTCTTGCGTATTGCGAAGGAGAACTATTTGGAAAATGGAAATATTGCTAGCATCTGAAGTTATTTTTGATTTCATAAAATAAATGTTTTTCTTAGGTATAAACGGTATTGTTGATTTTAGAGTACGTTTTTTGTGTTGCAGCAAAGACGGTGTAATTTAATAGAAATAACACAAATAAACACTATGAAATTTATTTTCACTTCATTTTCTATACGAATCTGAAAAACAGGATCGGAACATATTATATCTGGTAATAAATAAGCTACATAAAATATTAACCAACAATTAAAGAAGAATATTTTTTAATAATTTTAATAAATTTTACTTGTTGTTGTTTTGAATTAAGTACAAAGCTACACAATGGGCTATCTGTGCTCTGCCCACCACGGGTATCGAAACCCGGTTTTAGCGTTGGAAGTCCGCAGACATACCGCTGAGCTACTAGTATTAATAACTGAGGTTTATTTGCTGAAATATAACAAGCGAAATTAGTTATAATCGGCCTAATGTTTTGCGCACTGGGCTAGAGACATGTACGTTTACGAAAACGTTCCACACTTTAACTTGTGGGGGCAGTACTTATTTAAGAGTAATTGCATAGGCGGAGAGTATTGCTAGCTATTTCCTATCCCTTAATCATCAATTCTAAATTAGGGGTGGCTATACCTGAACATCTCTGATTTGAATGTTTAGCTCATGTGTTTCATAAAGTACTGTACCAGTTGAAGATATCGTATAAATTATCTGAACTTGACCAAGTAACATAATCATAAGTTTTGTGGTTAGTTCTGAAGTCGCGTATTGAATAAAATAACACGAAACTGCTAATGGGTACATTATAAATATAATCAGCGTGTGAATAATTATAAAATAATGTTCAACCAGTTGTCACTTCGTATCAGATACAAAGTTTGGTGAAAGTTTGAAAAGTAACCTAGTATCCTGGTCTTTGTTAATAATAATTTCTTAAGATAATTCTTCGGAAACTATTTTGCATAAGTGTTCCTTCAAAAGAAAAACAAATAGATAGGAAGAATTGCTTTATGTATATATAGGGCCTGGCATGGCCTAGCGCGTTAAGGCGTGCGCTTCGTAATCTGAGAGTCGCGCCAAAACATGCTCGCCCTCCCACCCGTGGTCAATCCCACTACATTATACATAAAGTTTGTTTGTTTTTGTTGTTTTTAATTTCGCGCAAAGCTACTCGAGGGCTATCTGTGCTAGCCGTACCCAATTTAGCAGTGTAAGACTAGAGGTAAGGCAGCTAGTCATCACCATCCAACGCTTGAGCTACTCTTTTACTAACGAATAATGCAATTGACCGTCACATTATAACGTCCCCACAGCTGAAAGGGTAAGCATGTTTGGTGCGCCCGGGATTCGAACCCGCGACCCTCGAATTACGAGTCGAACGCCTTAATACGCTTGGCCACGCCTGGCCCCAATCTTCATTCCTATGCTGGGAATTAAACGCGGGCCTCGTAGGTAAGAGCCAGGTATCCTAGCCACTAGACCACATGGGAATATTGTACAGAAGTAATACATTTGTTTACATTCGCGCTAATAAATCCATTAAAATAGGCACTGCTGGACAACTGATTCATTTTCATTATCTAGTGTGCACTATCTTCGTTGAGCATGGAGCTCAAAGACTGCACGAGCCATGTTCTATACTTGGTTTCTTCTTTAATTAGTAACTCACCATAATGTATGACAAGCACGTAGTGATTTTACACAAACTATGTGCTTTGCATCTCAAAAGCGACTCAGGTTATCAGCACTGACGCTAACGTTCCGTGACAATATGCATCTCTGTAGTTTTTGGACAAAATTTCTCGAAAAAAATGCCAACTCATGTTTATGAACCTTGATACAAAAAGATACAAAATTTAGTTTAAAATACTAGGCTTTAAGTTCCGATAAAAAACATCACGACGAATGCCATACTTAAGTAGAAGATAATATATATGTAGCTCTTTTACGGGTTTTTTAATATAAAAATGGTTATCTTCATTTCTTTTGGTCGTCAAGGGATATACTTTTTCATTACCTATATCCTGAATAAGGGTAAGTACTATTCTAATGAAACACTCTCTGTCCTTTGAAGAACGAGATAATTTCACCTCTGCCTGATCTAATTCTTGAGGTACATGAAGTATGTTGAGTTGGGTAGGTTAAGTACAAAGATAGCCCTAAAACGTTATCCCCCAAGGCTTTAATGATGTCACAAAGAGAAATAGGCTTATTTCTATTAATGCAAGTGGTGTTGGGATCTAACGGGTGGTTTTTGTACAGAAAGAATAACTCTCAGATGAATAATATTCAGAAATAATAATAAATCATTTCCAAACGCAGAACTGCGTCAATCTGAATAATGTAGTGGATTTTATTTTTGTAAATGATTTTTTTTTGGTATCTAAGCAATGAATATTTCAGATTATACATCTGCAATACAGTTCTTATATTAAGTGAGTTTAAACTAACATATGTTTCATATACGTGCTTCTTCAACTCACTCATATTTTCAACCATACAACTGCCGGTGCGACAGTCACTTTCTACCTTGATTTCAATAATTATGTAACTACAGTTTTAACACCAGCGATGAAATTGAGCAGACACAAATATTTTTCATGTTTTCTTCTTGTGGTTATTCAGAATTGCATGAAAACTAATTTTAATCGTAATATTTATTTTGTCCTTAATTGTCTACATATTATTTGTTGTTTAAAAGCTATTTAGTAGTCGAAAAGAGGTGCAAAAGGTTAACGGTTTTCGAGCGTTTGTTTTTCTGGAAATAACAATGGAAACCATGTTGCAGTAATAGTGGCTTCAACATACTTGCATATGTAAACATATAGCCTAATATCGATGAGACAAAAATGAAATAGAAATTAAACTAACCTAAATATCCAGTTTAACTGTCTGAAATTTGTTGTTTCAATATCCAGTTTAACTGTCTGAAATTTGTTGTTTAAATATCCAGTTTAACTGTCTGAAATTTGTTGTTTCAATATCCAGTTTAACTGTCTAAAATTTGTTGTTTAAATGTCCAGTTTAACTGTCTGAAATTTGTTGTTTCAATATCCAGTTTAACTGTCTGAAATTTGTTTTTTAACTGTCACTTATTGGAAATAAATGATCTCACGAACAAGGTGGATTTGCTCTGATAGAAGTTTGGATTTCAAAGCTTTACAATATTACAATGTATTAGTCTCACCTTAAACTACGGATGAGTTATGGGTGTGAAAATCAATCCCTCAGAGTTAATGGTAGACAGTGGGCTATTTTTAATTGGCTGTCTTAGTTTTTGGTCATTAGTTTAAAATTAAGGACAGTTATAGATGATATCCTTGGTAGCTTTGATACAAATACAGATGCTATCTCATTAAAGATACATTAAATAATAAAAACACGCACACAAATCAAATGATATGTTTTTGAAATTCCAATAATTATAGTTTCATTTTTGAAAGGTAGTTAGAGTTGGAGGAAACTATACATACATATATACATACATATGCTGAAGTGAATCATTTTATTCTGCTTTATAAACTCATAACATATATTATAATAATTTGATACATTTCTATATGTTGTGAATCTGTACGCTGCTGAATCAGTTCTAAAGGTTTTCCAGATATTGTGCCTTGAGTCTTTACTACAATGGATACTAAATGGATGGAATATTACGTCAACTGAGGTCTGTTTCTTTGTTTCTAATATTCGATCAAATTTATATAGAGACTGCCTGTGCTAGCGGTTTCTATTTTTCGAACTGTAGACTAGCAGAAAAGTAGGTACAATTAATAAAACCCACCACCAACTCTTGGTCTACTCTAATAGAATAGTGGAACTTGACTGTCACTCCTATAATGCACTCAATCCACATATTTTGAACCGCGGATATGTGGATCCATAACCTAGTACACTAACTAAAGGAGATACATTGTAGCATGCACGAAACATTACGACACTGCGACATAGGCCTAGCAGGAGTTTTAGCACTTTCAGGAAAAAAGTGTTTATAAGTTTGTTAACGTAGTTACAGAACATACTGTAATGTATTACTTAAGTAGTTTAAATAATGTATAATTTCTACCTTATAAACAAATGGGAGATGCAGTATACTCAGTTTTATCATATATATATATGTATAGTTGTGACTTTAAACTTTGTTTTTTTTTGTATTTATGCCAAAACTACGAAGGATTCTTGTCACCATTCCTGTTTTGAACTACTCAAGAACAAAGGGAAAGATAGCCAATTATCAATATCTTAATTCTCACCATTCACGACAAGTAACTTACTGTCTCTCTTCTAACACGCACAATGCTGTCTTGTTCGGACTGTATTGTATTTGTAGTGTTGTACGGATTCGAGCCTGGCTAGCCAGCTTCAAAATGCACAGGGGCAATCCTGCCTTTTTTGGTAAGAAAGTAAATTAACATCTCTATTCGTGAATCGATGATTAGTGTTACATTTTATTTTAAACTGGTTTAAAACTTACATTACTGCTGTTCAACTAAATATGTTTTAACCTGTTCTTTGGTACCAATAACATGACATAAATAAAACCTATATAAGTGGATTATTATTGCTATTTTCTCAGACGTTAAACATCTAAGGAAAATGCGTAGCTCCTCTATTGGAGAAAGAATCGCAAACTAGAAATAACTTTTTACTCGAAGGAATTCCGTGATGGTACGGACAGAAAACATCACGTTAGCAAACCTTTCTAAAAATACCATTTTATCAATTATATGACGTAATATCCTGTAGAGGTTCTGTAACATTTAGAACAAATATTGATTATATTGGATTATTTAATTTAAATGTCTTAACTTAAGCAACACAACTTCTTGATCTTGTTTGGAGCTGAGCAAGTCTACTGATTAGCATTCCCGGATTGTAAAATCCGATAATTCATGGTTCGCACCCAGTTCCCGTAAGAATATTCTCCTATGCCATTTTTGATACCATATGCGTTCGCTTTCTCGACGAATAGATTACAATTTATCAGAGTTCAACGTTAAATACTGACTTGTAAAGAACCATTATATTTTTTTTTACCTGCGTCAGTCTTTAATATTAAACATTTACTTCATCATTCAACACTTCTTTGGGGTAAAATAGGTCGCATCTATATCAGCCTTTAACACTGATTATTCACTTTTAAATACCGACTGATGCCACGCATGTCAACCTTCAATATTAAGCGTCCGATATCTTGCACATACGCCAAGAAATATATTTGGTTTTCAGCTTTTATACGTAATAAATTTATTTGTGCTACCGTTCTATTTTAGAGTCTCTCAATCAATATCTAAGGAAGTGCGAAAACATCAGTAATTTTGAGAAGGAAAAACAGAAAGTATTCAACCAAGTTTGTTTTTCTTTTAAAAGGAACTGACATATTTATAAAAAAGTTGAAGTTACTGACATCATAAGAAATTAAACAAAACTGTCTGTATTTCAGTGTACAATGTTTCCATAACAACGACACATAGCTTCGGAATGTAGCAGAACCTTTTATAATAGTGGAAAGAAAAAAATTACAACACTTATATGCTCTCCCCTCCAAGTAGCACAGCTGTGTGTCCACAGATTTAGAACGCTAGAAACCGGGTTTCGATACCGGTGGTAGGCAGAGCATAGATAGCCCATTATGTAGATTTATGCTTAATTTCAAACAAAGAAGCACTCTGACTCAGTTTATAGTTTTAAATAACTGTGAACTTACGCTCTGAAGAACATTCCCTTTGCAAGATAAATGCACTGAAATACATTGCATCCGTTTATTCTTTTTAACATTAAAATTCATACCGTAATTAACTATCATAAAATACATCAAAGTGCGTAACTGTTTTCGTTTAATTTTCCTAAGTAAATTCCTGTCTGAAAAGACTCACATGAGTGATATATATATATATATATATATATATATATATATATCGTATATGCGAGAGAATGGCAGGAAGCTAGCAGTGCTACAATATCAGGAATAATTACAACAACGAATGGAAGAACTTCTTCCATCGTCATTTTAAAGAGTGGATTGAAGAGTCTGATTGGTCAGTAGTTACAACTTTATCCAGATAGGAACTTTGTCGTCATTAAAATAGTATTTAATTAGTACTGCTGCAAAATCAGGAAGAAGTAACTACGTTACTCAGATAGAAATGTCATCCAGTGTCATTGTGAAATTCAAGTGTATTAATGTATTTAAGACTTGTATACACCAGTCAAAAGAAAATTTTGTGATAGCAGGAAACCACTTAAGCATCAAAAATAATAGAAGGATTTGATATTACCAAATCTATTGTATTTGAGCTTTGATATGATTTAAATTATTACCCTGCTACTAAGTTTCGATAGCAAAAACTGTTGCAATTCTTCAGTAGTAAATAAACAAATTTAAAATTTGCAATTGCAAAAAGATTTGGTCCAACGAACCGACATCTCAAGTAGCTTAGTGATTAGCGTCTTGGCCTTTAAGTCCAAGAGTCCATTGTCCGCGTTCAGGTATTTGCAAAAAATCGTGCACAACAATTTAATAAGATGGATGAATTATAACACTGTGGATGAAACAAGATGGGTGAATTATAACACTGTGGATGGAACCACAACATTTGCATAAGAATAGTTGCCCAAGAGTTGGTGGTGGAATGTTGTTGACTAGTTGCTCCCTCTCTAATCAGTTTAAAGTTAAATGGGACCAGTGTAGCTTTTTGAGAATAAATATGAAGATAAAAGTGCAGAATAAGAGCAATTTTTCACTACAGTACATTACTTCAGGTTAAAGTAAATAACTAAAGCACAGTAAATACGCAGAGGTCGTAAAATAACCAGAAAAAAAAAAGTCCATTAGAGCAGCGTTTCACGTTGTTGTTGTTTAACAACAGCTTATTCATTAAAAACGGGAAAAAACTATCCAGAAATTATTTAATGGCAAACAATTAGTTATTGGAATTAACAACAGGAGGATAAATAGCTTAAAACATTATCATTATTGTTGTTGCAACTGTAAAAATAAATTAAATTTATATTGTAAAACTGTTAACCTCCTCGTAGAAATTCCTAAAAACTTAATGGTAGCAAGGCTGTAAATGAAAGAAACACATATTGTAGAACGAAACGCTACAAGTAATGGTAAGTTACGGTTTCATGTTCTTAACTCCGTGCGAGTCAAGAAGGATAATTTTGACAAGTGAAAAGGGTAAAAGAGATGGTGTTAGATTTTTTGTAGTCTGAGTTTTATTTCAAATAACTCACCTCACACCTAAGATAGGTCTCCTGCAAATTCAAAATCATCTTAAGCATCTTAACTGATTTCATTTTCAAAATAAACTAATTAACTTATCAGACGCAAATACCATTTTTCGTAAGGAAGTTAAGTGGCCATGATTTCTTTTCAAGCAGTACATAATCAAATAAACTTTCTAGTAAAGAAACAGACAAGAAAAACAGGCTTAAAAGATATAACCAATGATAACAATGTAAATTCGAACAATGAAAGAAACTTAGCTGCAGCGTGTGTATTCTGTTTTTAAAACCGATGCTTAAAAATGCTATTTAATTACAGTACAATAATGTTATAAAAATGGTTGTACTCTGGCTAAGTGTACGTTAAATATTGATTTAGTAAAAAATAATAAAGGTTATTCCATCAATACATAGTTTGGTGCAGTATAAACAACCCATTTACGAACAGACAATGTACAGAAGTAAAGTGACTGAACCAAATCAACCAAATTGGCAAATTTTACTCAAGTTGCCATATTAATGGTTTCACCTAGCAATTGACCAAAACCAAACTGTCAGAGATGAACCCCTGATTGTAAATCCGAAGACTCACCGTTGTCCCACTATGATTCTGTAACTGATTATATCAGTCTTGCATATTCATAGCTGGTATAAATAATTGCATGTTACAACTTACATGTTTCTTAGACTGATCAAAATAAAATGAGTTGCTGAACATTTCTAAGTTTATTTAAAATAATCCTAGTGTCAATGCGTATTTTTAAATTTCTCTAAATAATACTGTTATCAATGACATTTTCAATTTTTCTTTCAAAATTCTTAGTTTCAAATATATATTTATTCTGTGAGTAACACTAATATTAGGTGTTTACTTTCTAGATTTTTATTAGGTGTGTGTGTATCTAATTTTGCTTCAATAATATAACATGATGTACAAGTTTTTACATTCAGTGTAATAATATTTTTATTCCTTCTGTATTTTTATTTCCCGTGTAAACCACCTAGATTAACGACTAAAACGTCCAGAAGACAAGACTTCTAAGGCCATGCTTACAGGCTAAGAAGCGAAAGCGTATTTTCTGGAAGGCTGTTGATATGCTTAGTTTGACCTCAAGGGAAAGCTTCTAAGACATAAAGATGACTGATTGGCTGGCTGGGCGTGGTGGATTTGCGAATTAGTTATACACCTACCGACTCCTCCTGACTATGTGTCTATGTGTATTTTCTTATAGGAAAGCCACGTAGGGGCTATCTGCTGGGTCCACCGAGGGGAGTCAAACCCCTGATTTTAGCCTTGTAAATCCGAACACTTACCGCTGTCTTGGGGTGGCAACTCCTCCTGAAATCACTGTGCATTTCTTTAAGAACTTCTCTTGGAGTCATGGGATCTAAAATTTTAGAGCAAGATGTTCGATAAGCAAACAACTGCCTTGTTGGCCTAATGCCAGCTTGTTACATCACTCAAACATTCATTTATCTCTGAGGTATTTGAAGCCACTTTTTTGCAAATGTGTGAAATATATTATGTGTATAACTGTTTTGTACTCATAACGGGAGCCTTACAATAAGGTTCAATTTGACGAATTGTTTTTAAAAGTTGAATAGCCCACAAAGTAGTGTTTGTTTTCTCTCAATAACTTTTTTCTAATTTCGCGCAAAGCTACACGAGGGCTATCTGCGCTAGCCCTCTCTAATTTAGCAGTGTAAAACTAGAGAGAAAGCAGCTAGTCATCACCACCCACCGCCAACTCTTGAGCTACTCTTTTATCAACGAATAGTGGGATTGACCGTTACATTATAACGCCCTCACGGCTCAAAGGGTGAGCATGTTTGGTGTGACGGGGATTCGAACCTGCCAACTCAAATTGCTATTCGAGCGCCTTAAACCACCTGGACATGTCAGACAAGTGATATAAAATAGAAAAGCGGTGAAACATTGTTCAGCCTAACCTAAGGTAAGCTCTAGTATCATACAAATAATAGCAATGCTTAGCAATTCAGAGCGACAACATTATATTATTTCATTTGTAAATGAAAGGCTTCTAGGACTGTGTGTCGATATAGAACGTAGACGATTTTTCGGTTATCTAATTTAGATGACATGTTTACTTCGTTTCTGGTACATTCCTTAGGTTTCTCTTAAGGCGTTTAATGTTTAGCTCTCTAAATTCCGAGGTTAATTTCCCAAATCGTCCATAAAAGTAAAGAAGAAAAGATATAGGAGTGATTATTTGGATACCGACTATTGAAACCCATGCTGGTCTCGAAGCTCTATCTATTTCAGATATAACATCTTTATTCAGTGGACTTCGCAATAAAAGAAAATAGTCCCAGAAATCGATAAAACCGAGAGACAGAAAAGTATGGAACGTGTAAATTACGCTTGGAAGTTTACAAATGGATCGCTTTCCAAATTCGATAACAATGCCCTTGTACGTAAGGTCACGATAAAGAACTGTGGTAGATACTGTTAGTTATCTTTGTTCTACTATTAACATTACTGCTAATTATTTAAAACTAAAGTAACTTAGTAAGAATGGCAGACTTTGTTCATTTACCAGTTCGTAAACTAAATAGTTTTTTTTTAATTCACAATAATGAATATAATTTGCACAATCTACATTCCTATAAAGTTATGTTAAATCTTTGCATTGCATAACGAGGTTCAAACATCTAGGAGACAAAATTTCTAAGAGCATTTGTTTTGTTTGAAATTAAGCACAAATCTACACAGTGGGCTATCTGTGTTCTGTCTACCGTAAGAATCGAAATCCAGTTTCTAGCGTTCTAGCTCCGAAGACATACCGTTGTGCTACATGGAGGCTCTTTTAAAAGCAGGTTTACTGGTTTACATGATACTGCGGTGAGTTTACGAACTGACAACGCTAACAAAGATCGTTCGATTCCCTGCAGTGGACACACCAGACAGCCTATTGTGGCTTTACTCGAAAACAAACACTGCAGCATGTAACAGAAAAGAAAAGCGAATAAGTGGTACAAATTACGAATAATTTGTACGTAAGCTCTTTGTTGATTTACACAAAGCGTTATGCCTTTATTTTCATTGTGCTACGCAGTTTAACAATCCATGCTTGTAGAATATTGCTCAAATGATCTAATAACTGCTTATAATTTATCATTTCGCTTTCTCAGTTTCTATACAACCTCAAGAATGTTCATACCAGCACTTTGTGTCATAGCTTGACTGTGAGTATTGTCGGTGTTTAATCACGTTTGCTGTATGCTCTGCGTCTTTGCCTTGCTGGAAAATGAAGCCTTTCCTAATGAATTGTGTTAATAAAGGAATGCTATGATGGGTCTTAATCTGCATGTTAAAACCTTTATTTGCATGAAAATAATAATTAATTCGGGTGAAACATCAAGAACTCAGATTTTACAAGGACAATTTGCTTGATTTTTGTCATTTTTAGAAAAAACCACATTTGACTATCTGTTTTGTTCACACCAAAGTGAATCGAAATCCGTATGTTTATTGTTGTAGTTTCACAAACTTACCGCTGTCCCACCAGAGGGACACTTAAGGACAAGCTTGCCTTGCTGTGCTGGGTGAATTTTTATTATTCCAAGAAGAGGCTTTTCTTCTTTAAAACGGTCCATCCTTGATTCCTGCTTTCTTAACAATTTTGTTATTTAAATGTCTTTTCTCGGAAAAGTGAATCGAAATCCGTATTTTTACCGTTGTAGTTTCACAAACTTACCGCTGTCCCACCAGAGGGACACTTAAGGATAAGCTTAAGAGTTTGAATCTTTCATAGAACTTCAAACAAAACATCGAGTAAACTAAATTCATATATATATGCATATGTACATATACAGATTTCGATAATAGCTGCTATACGTTTAGTAACCTTGAAACACGCCGTTCTAGGTCTTATATTTTCCTTGAAATTGCCTTCAGTAGCACAGCGGTATTCTGCGGACTTAAAACGCTAGAAACCGTGTTTCAATACCCGTGGTGGGCAGAGAACAAATAGCCCTTTGTGTAGCTTTGTGCTTAATTACAAACAAAGTCATTGGAATTCCTACTTCTATCATTCACCGTGTACGGTCTAAGAACACATTGTTTCTCAAATACGAATTTTCATTGTCACAATATTAAAAGATGCAAATCATACGTGTAAAGCTAAAAGTCTGCATACGGAACATTAGGGTATTGTACAACTTATATCCTTTCTTGACTGTTATATCTTAACAGTCAAGATCACTGACACCTTTGGCTGAGTTGAAACCACAAACATTTACTGATCCTCTGTCATGTTTCATTACAGAAGTTTTAAATTGACTGTCCACGTGTATTTTTGCCTTTTGCCGAAGAATTCATCTATAAAAAGTATGCGTATTCACCTTTTGTCCTCACGCTGTTTATGATACACTGTCCATTTCAACCTTTTGATTCGGTTACCCCTTCTTAGCAACGATAGTTTACAAGCAGCAAGCTACACGTCTAATGATACAACTGTGTGTTAAAGTAAATTGTACTGTTACTATTCATGCTTGTAAGATTATTGGCAAGCCTAAAGTATCGGCCTAAATATATATGTAAGCTATTCTATATTTATGTTATTTTCTACAGGCATAAAGTAGTGTTTTGAATAAATGCCAGAGTATTAACAAAGAAGGAGAATAAATGATTGGACAATATGTACGAATTGTTATTCTGGTCTGTGTAACTTGTTTGAGCGTTTTATTGTCAAGAATACGCACCTGTTTTATGTGAAAGTGTGTGCGTTTGATATTGTTATTTTCGAAACAGATCAACGCTTTGCTCAGATAGTATTTCTGTATTTGGTTTCGGGTCATACCTTATCACGTACTAAAAGTTTCAAGACCTCAAATTGTTCGACTGTCCAGAAATTGTATGAAGCAAAGCATATTGTCCAAACAAAAGGGTACCCCAAGTGCACTGTTTCAGGATCTTTAAACTTGTTTTGATGATGTTAACACGGAAAGATCGATAGGATTCTTGCAATACCTCATGGCAGGAATGGCATGAACACATTTATTCCAGAGTATCCAGATGAAAAGTGAGTAGAAGACTGACCAAACAAGGTTATTTTGTCTGGAACCCGATATTTACCAAAATTCACCCCATCATTGTGTTACTTGGGCAAAAAGGTATCCCAACGTATGGTTAAAGTCTTGGCAACAAGTAATTTTTTTTCAAGTGAGTCCTGTTTTCGTTATGTTAAAGCTGGTAGTAAAATTTGTGTTCGTTATTTGTCTCGATAACAGATGAGCGAAGACTGTTCTTCCCACAGGCAACACGCAGGTGATGATGTAGTATATGCTTTTGGCAGCTATTCATCAGGATGTAAAGACTATTCTTATGTCCTCAAAGAAAACGTCAGTGGCGCCTCCTTTTTAGGTTTGCTAGAGGATAACAATGCCATTTCTGTAGTGCACGTATTATACAAGATTATCTCAACCAGCAGGTGTTATAAGATTGGCACAGTTAACAAGGTCTCCAGATTGCAATCCCATTGGGGAGAACTGAGCAGGAAAGTTTCCAGCCACAACCATAGCCTACTGTAGCTGATTTGAAAGTGTCTTCTACTGACATGTTGAGATGAAGTCACGATGGACTACATCAATAACCTCATAGACAGCATACCACGTTGACTTCTATAGAATGTTAAAGTACGAGGAGGACCAACCGAGTATTAAATATTTAATATAAACTGATGTAATGTTACAGACGCTACTTATAATACTTTGGAGTTATATTTTGTCATTATATATGTTTTGGTAAGGTTTGGTTGTGATAAGCGTATTACACAACTTTCTACAGTTGTCTGAAAGAAATATTTGCTGTTCTAATAAATTGTCCATTATTTCCATATAACCTGTCTCATTATACAAATTGTACACAGATGTTTAATATAGCATGTATTTCTTCGTTTAACAGCACTAAACGTATTTGTATTCCATCTCAATAATAGTGATCTTATTTCTTAAGATATATGTAAACATTTTAATCAATATTCTATTTCTTACTATACCTACTATAAGATATTTAGCATCATTCATGTAAAGTTACAGTTTGCTGCCTTGATCACGCTAGTTATTAACAAAGTCAAAGTTTTGCATGTAGCTTCTATCGAAATATGGGGTCTTGTCAAATATTTTCAGTGGAAATTCATTAGCTAGGCAAAACTGCATGCTTGTCATGCAATATTTCAGACTGAGAGTCATGACTGGATTCAGTTCTAATCGTGGTCATATTGTGACTGATTGTACTTCTGTATACCATATACTGATATGGCATCTTATAATTGGCTGAGCAGTAACCAATCATAATGTACACTATCAACACCTTACTTTATTCTGGTGCTGTTTATTTTCTTACGATAAATGTATACACATTTCTGTCGTATTTGCCTTTTATACACGTTTCCCTCACCATTCTCATACTGTATATAAAATACTGCGTCTCATTCTCACTTCATAGGAACATGAAATCTAAGACCCTGTCCCATGAAGCATTTTTTCTTCATCTGTCTTGTTGAGTCTAATAATTATGTCCAACCACTAATACTCGACAACGTAATTTCCATTGTAACAAACTTCTGCGAAAGGCAGCAAAATAGAAGAACACCAATGGCATAAAAAGTCCATTGGAGCTACTTTAACTTGGCAGTTAAGATTATGTGCCAAGAGTTTTGAGTATGGGCTATTGATTCTTTACAGCAGGTGTTTATAATTTGTTGGCGATAAATTTCAATAATAAACGGACAGCGCATAATCCACTTGTCTTAAAATAATATATTCAAAAATAAGTCAAACGTATATATAAAAATCGTTTCATTATTGGATATCAAAGTTGTATCTAAAGCTTTAAATAATTCTATTTTTTATCAAAAGTTCACAAAAGTTAATTGATTTATTTTACAATTCAACTGACAAGAACAATAAATTTTTCTCTAAGATGTTTCTTCTACACAACCAGCGACAGATACGTTTCTCCTTTGGTTGCGACAGTTGTATCCAGAACTTCAAATAATTGACTCCTTTTAATTTATTATCACAACACCACCATGAAAGTTACTTTAAATATTTCCCATTACGCTAAACTAACACTTTGTTTCTGAATTTCAAACAAAGCCATCTCTACTTTAGCAGCGTAAGACTAGAGGGAGGGCAGCTAGTTATCACCACCAACTGCCAACTCTTGGGCTACTCTTTTACCAACTAATAGTGAGATTGACCGTAACATTAAAATGCCCCCACAGCTGAAATAGCGAGTATGTTTGGTGCGTTGGGGATTCGAACCCGCAACCTTCTGATTGGGAATCGAGTGTCCTAACCATGCCGGGCCTCTAAACTAGACCCCGTTAATACATCGGTATGTCTACGGATTTACAACGCTAAAATCAGCGGTTCGATTTCCCTCGGTAGGCTAAGCAGATAGCCCGATGTGGCTTTACTATAAGAAAACACACACGCCTCTAAACTAACACTCACGCAGTCTAATTTCACTTTCACCAACTTGACTTCTAACTCAGCCGTTTATATCTGAATGTATTTACAACACGCGATAGAAAAATCTGGAAATACTTAGTTCTCTAGTGGTAACAATATTAAATACAACTAGGGAAGCTAAGAGGCTTCGAGAAAGATAACGTCAAGAACACTGCAAAAGCCTACAACATTTAAATTACTTACACAACATACGACTCGTACTGAGTAAGATAACGAAATTGTAACAACTGCCATTTTTAAAGTAACTGCCTTTTAACATTACTGTTATAAAAACAAAATAATAATTAAATATCAGATCACTAAATGGCTCACCAGTGGCACAACGGTATATCTGCAGACGTACAATGCCATAAACCGGATTTTAATACCTATGATTGGTATACCACAGATAGCCCATTGTGCAGCTTTGTCCTTAATTACAAACAAACTAAATAATAACTCTTACATCGTCTTTTATATCCAACAGACTGTTTTGATTCCACTATTCTACAGCCAACGTTTTCACGAAAACAGCTACTGACTTTTAAGTCTGGGAACCTATTTAGATTTCACATTTTCGTTTTTATATTAATGTAATCAGGAAATACTCAAAACTTCATCGTAATGTTTGTTTGGTTTATTTTTTATTTTTTTTTGTGGGGGGCTAGAGGGTTTTCTTTTGTAACCATACTTTTACAGATGAAGGCTTTGGTTTGAATGAAGTTGGAATATTTTCGAACTCACAAGTGGTCTTAAATACCATGCCTTGCTGTGCTGGGTGAATTTTTATTATTCCAAGAAGACGCTTTTCTTCTTTAAAACGGTCCATCCTTTATCCCTGCTTTCTTAACAATTTTGTTATTTAAATGTCTTTTCTTGGAAAAGGCTATTACATGGTTATTAAGCTATGTACTTACTCGTGGCGGATTTAGACTATTACATACTTTAGAATGCAATGTGAACCAAATATATACGTGTTTAAAATGTCGCTCGAGAAGCTGCGACAAGCAACTACAAATTATTAAAGTGTAATTAACCTTTTTACAGAATTGTTTCTAAGGTTGAGAAGTAATTTTGTATATTTGCATAATGCTCCCAAACAAAAGTATGTATTTATATATTTACAATATGATGGATTACAAATATGTTATATTTGAGATAAGGTTCATATAATGCAATACAGAAGCAATAGCGAACGAACTTCATGAGATAAATACATTTTATTCTCTTTATATACTTTTCGAAAACGTTGTAATGAATTTTTTTCCTCCGTTAGAATTTCTTTTCTTCTTTCTAACATTCCCCTTTCATTAACGTATGCATCCCGCGGGTATAATAAACGTGTTCTTCAACAGAGATACTATTAACAATGCTTTGCTCAACGGGAACAGTTCCATGATTGTTAGGATGTTTGGGGCAAGATATTTTCGTATTTCTTCCACATCCCTTAAAGCCTACCTGTTTGTTTGTTTTTCCCATTGTATGTTTTGAGCCAATATACTAATTAAGTCAAGAAAGAGAAAAACCAATTACGTCTGAAGTTGGTTAATGCTCAATGTAATTTTACTCTCATTTAATCTAATTGTTTAGCGTCAGTACTAATTGTCTTGGAAAACATACGTTACATATAAATTATTTGCTAACTTCATCAATTTCTTCGATAATCAATCTTGTTACGTAATTTCGTTTGTGTAAGAATTTTACTTTTGGGATCTGATTAGCACAGTATTTAGAGTAATAAATCTATAGAACTTTTAATTTATTTTTCTAACATTTTATTTTCAAATAACATATTAGACTTTTTGTATATTTCTTCTCTCATATTACGTGTTGATATATATTTCATGTCATTCTTATGTCTTCTTTTATGTATATTCCTACTGAAAAACTAACAGGGGTCAGCACAGTGAAATAATAAAAACAGATGGAGAAAAATGGGTGACCTAAGCATGATAAAATATATACACTTTGTCTAAAACTCGTTTAAATGTGACAATTACATAAACAAATTACATAACGTCAACAATATACCGTGCTGAGTAGTATATTCTTTTCGTTGCTGACCTTATAATGTATATGTCATTAGGCTCCTACACTGTGACGTTTTATTTATTTTGAGAAAAACCCTATTCTGATACATTAAAATATCAGGTGATTATACTGACTGCATTAAAAATATAACTATATGTTAAATTAAAAGTTTTGCTTTTCCTCATATGGTATCAAACGAAAAGGAATAGAATAAATCATAAACTAATTCTTATTGTCCCTGTACAATAAAAACAAAAACGTTTAAGCATATTTTAAATTAAATATTTTACTACCCTGTATATTATTAAGTGAAAAATATTAAGCAAGTATTGAAAATTATTTTACTGTCCCTGAATGGTACTAAACAAAAAGCCTTAAACAGTTCCATACCTCGCTTAACTGGATCACTAGGCCATAATTAAGGTTACGTCCCCTTCCCATTCTGGCTGTTTATGTTGCATGCTTTAACTATCTTATTGCCCCTGGATGGGTCCTGGCATAACTTGACAGTTAGGGCGCTTGACTCGCACGTTGCGTGTTACGAATTCGAATCTCCATTTCACCAAACATGCTCGTCCTTTCAGCCGTGAGACGTTATATTGTTACGGTCAACCCCACTATTCTTTACTAAAAGAGTAGCCTAAGAATTGTCGGTGGGTGGTGATGACTAGCTGCTTTTCCTCTAGTATTTCACTGTTAAATTAGGAGCGGATAGCGCAGACGAATTTCTAGTAATTTCATGCGACAAACCAAATCCCTTTATGGAAACGAACAGACTGATGCAAAACGATACACAAAATAATAAACTGGAACATATATAAATGTGCTTTTAGCAATCAACTGAAAGAACACATGACACCAGACATGAACAACTACTTTCTAAATCAGGATAACGAACGCGTTCACCAAAATAGCCATCTATACGCACCAACTTTATCTTCTTAACTTTGACAATAATCACAACAATCATTAAGATGAAGACTACTTAGCAAGCCAAGCTATGTCAGCACATTCATAAAAAAGTTCCTGGTACAATAAACAAAGCTCCAGAATATGATAGTATACACTTCATCCTCCTCAAACAAGGAAATCAGAGATTGTTGAGCCACTTAACAGCATTCTTTAATCTATCGTTAAACTCAGCATAAAGCCCAGTTTTTCGAAGAATACGAATATACTCATGTTCTTAAAAAGGGGAAAACCAACAAATAAACCCGACAGCTATCAACCAGTCAACCTGACCAGTTAAAAAGGCAAGATTTTAGGAATAATAATAAGCAACATACTCTGCAACTTCCTGAATCACACATCAGAATTACCAGAAATATAAAATGGTTTCGGAAGTCCTCGACAAACAACTGATCAGATAGACTAACTCAAACCGTAGTGTACAGAATTAATTAAAACATATGCACAGTGTCTATTTTCTGGATACAGAAAAAGCTTCCTACACTGAATAGCACAACGTTTTACGGTTTCATACGTCACTGATTGAACTACCGTAAAGTATTATTTATTAGTTGTCTAGCTTTCTGAAAAATTAAAAAGGTAGAATCAATGTGGAGGTCATCTACTGAAATTATGTTTCTCCTGAGGTAGTTTCTCCTACGAAGAGGTAGTTATCCCAGTATTATTCAACATATGAGTCAGTGATATGTTATTAATAATCCCAGTTTCTTTGATAGATTGTTTAGGCAGAGTAGTCATGATGAAATTTTGTAGAATGGACGGCAACTGCCTGTTGTGGAGACAAAAGTATAGAGGGCAACGTTTCAAAAGTCTTCCGCCTTTCGTCTTCAGTTTCTGTTTCATTTCTCATTTTGCAGATAATTTAATAAAGAAGAAGATCTCTCTCATCCCGTAGAAAGGTTGCCTGACCGCTTCGATAGCTGCTACACATCTGCAACCAGTATTAATCCCAATACTCGAATACTATCAGAAACTTAAAATAAAAAGTGAACGTTCCAAAATCACAATTTGTGCTGTTTTCTAATCGCACTAAAACATGTAGAAACTCACTAGAGTCGTATGTAATAGAACTTTTTTCCATACTTCAATATCATCAAAAGTTTTAGGTTTGACCTATCATTAATACTTAACTTCAAACAAATGTATAAACCAAATCCCAAATAATGTATTGGGATAAGAGAATTGCGCTATGTGTTTGTTAGGTAAAAATGCAGGCGCATCACCACATAATATCGTCAGAATGTACCAAAAATATGCGTGTTCAGTAAAAATAAGTCTCACATAGAACCAAAACCTGGTCAAGAATTCCAAATAATCCTACATGACACCTCAAGATTAAAGATCCTATGATTAGTACTTGTTTTTCAAACGTCTCGTGGTTTCCTAATCAAGAAGTACATATTGCAGTATTTGCGTGGAGACGTTTTGGTTTGTATTGAATTTCGCGCAAAGCTACACGAGGTGTATCTGAACCAGCCGTCCCTGATGTGTTTGTTTTTTTAAACTTCGCGCAAAGCTACTCGAGGGCTATCTGCGCTAACCGTTCCTAATTTAGCAAGGTAAGGCAGCTAGTCATCACCACCCACCGTCAACTCTTGGGTCAGTCTTTTAACAACGAAGAATAGGATTGATAGTCACATTATAGCCCTCCCACGGCTGAAAGGACGAGCATGTTTGGTGTGACAGGAAACAAGGATGTGATGCATGGGTGTATATATGCATCTCGAATGCAATGAAAGATACCTGCTGTTTTAACTATATGCTGTACATCGAAGGGCAATAACGTTCAAATAACGTTGGAAACGTACTTGTGTTATATTACAATAAATTCTTTTGAACCAAGAAATACGATCTTAATTTGTTTTTCTGCTTACTTGCGTTGCCCCAGGCGACAGCGTAAGAATATTGTTATCTCTGAAGAACATAATACTTTGTAAACCTGTAATATCAAACGAATTAATAAAGTATTTTTCTCATCCATCCATTCTTTCTTTCTTTCTTTTTTCGGTTTTCTAGAATAAAATAAAAATTATATGTTAATGATTTTTATATTAAGAAAAACTCTTAATTATCTGGAGCCACGAGTTTCAGTTTTTTTGTATCAGTGATTTCAATCTTCGAACGTAATTCTATATATAGTCCTGGCATGGCCAAGCGTGTTAAGGCGTTCGACCTGTAATTCGAAGGGCGCGGGTTCGAATCTCGGTCGCACCAAACGTGCGCGCCACTTTTATCCGTGGAGGCGTTATAATGTTAAGAGTAGCCCAAGAGTTGGCGGTGAGTGGTGATGACTAGCTGCCTTCCCTCTAGTCTTACACTGCTAAATTAGGGACGGCTAGCGCAGATAGCCCTGGAGTAGCTTTGCGCGAAATTCAAAACAAATTTTTATATATGTATATCTCATGTAAGAGCATTGTGTTTCATGAAGATAATATATCTAATCACAGATTTTCTTGTTATCTGGAGGTATTGTATTGAAAGAGGTTTATGTTCGCTAAAGATTCTGCATTGAATTAAATAATTTGTATTCAATAGAAATACTATGTCTGATTTAACAGTGTTCTGTTTGGTGAAGAGGGTGTTGTGTCTTATATTTGTCTAACATTTACATATTTCTCTACTTTTATGCCTTAAAACGCGGATTAGTTTGAATATATATTGATAATTTGTCCTAGTTTCATACTTGTCATGGTATAATAATGTTGAAATATTGTTGTCTGAATTTGTTCTGTACAATGTTACTCGAGTGTAAAGTACAATATACATCTCTCCAGCATGAGGTTCTTCAAAAATAAATTCTTAAGTTATTACATTATTAAAAAAAATACGATAAAATATTTGGAAATAAATTTAAGTTGAAAGCTCTCTTGTACAAAGATAAATCTATTTTTTTTCTATCTACTGTTTCAGTGAAAGAAGCCAGGAACTTTTAGAACGCGCATTTAATAACTTTATAAGGAATGTTTGAGCAAAAACCGCCAAACCGAACGTCATTAAAGCCACCGCTGTATCATTAAGAACATTGCTTTCATAGCACTGTTGTCTTGAAATTTTCGCATCCCGAGACTATTTTGTCGAAAATATTACAAACATTTTAATAAAGCAGTTACTACCTTAAAAGAAAGACAGGCATTTTACAAAAAGTATAAAATTATAGAGATAGAACTAACATAATATTTTGAGACTTGCACTTTCTTTAACATAATGTAACAAAATTTGCCTGAAAGGTAAATACTCGCATCTTTATAACTATGTAACACAAAAAGATATTTTGAAAGAAAGATAGCACTCTCTTTTTATGGCCACATAACACCAGAAAATATTTTAAGTAAGAAATAATACTAACTCTTTATAAATACGTATTACCAGAAGATACTTTGAATTAACCATAACGCTGCCTCTTTATGGCTATATAACACAAGAAGATAGCACTGCCTATTTAGGGCCACATAACAAAATAAAATAGTTTGAATGAAATATAATACTGCATTTTTATAGCCATGTAACACCAGAAGATATTCTGAATTAAGGTAAGACTGCCTCTGTGACCCGGCATGGCCAGGTGGGTTAAGGCGTTCGACTCGTAATCTAAGGGTCGCGGGTTCGAATCCCGGTCGCACCAAATATTCTCGCCCTTTCAGTCGTGGGGGCGTTATAATGTTACGGTAAATCCCACTATTCGTTGGTAAAAGAGTAGCCCAAGAGTTGACGGTGGGTGGTGATGACTAGCTGCCTTCCCTCTTGTCTTACTCTGCTTAATTGGGGAAGGCTAGCACAGATAGTCCTTGAGTAGCTTTGTGCGAAATTTCAAAAACAAACAAACAAGACTGCCTCTTTCAGATTATTCAACAGCTTGTTGTTATTTTTTTCATTTTTCATCAAATTATTCCTATTGTTTTCTACAACGAAATACCATCACTGTATCTCTTGTCCCGAGTCTTGGCAACTTGGCAACCGGCTAACAAAAAACTGTCGCCAAACAAAAGAAGCACGATGCGAAAGACCAGTGCTGTTTGGTAACCATGTTTGTAAAGAGAAAGCGATACTGGTCATCACTTCTTTTTCCACAGAAGAAGTAAATGTTTTTCTAAGTTGTTAGCGGAACAATAAGGTTTGGATATGTTCTGTCTTCTGTTTTCTCGATTATTGGCTAAGAATAATTCTCTTTCTGGCACCAAAATACTTTCTGCATTAATCTGCTTTACACTGCTCATTGAACAAATACGTTATCAGATTAAGGGAACTGCTAAATTAAATTATTGGGAAATTATCTAGTATCATAATGTAATAAAGTGATTCCCTCCATCTACTGACTCGTTCGATTCCACGGTCTGTAGACGAGTGAGTAATATAATGTTTTCTAAAATAATTAAAGCTTAAGAAAGCGATCCAAAAGTAAAAATATTTTAATATTGACTGCCAAATTTATATACTGCCTTTAATGTAGATTGATGCATAAAAACAAAATATAAGCCTGAATATAACGCTATGGTTAACATTCTGGACTGTGAATCTGAGGACCAGCAATTTGCGGCCCCTTAACGCCCCAAAAAGTCGAGCTTTGAAGTTTAGAGCCATGCATGATTTATAAGAGTAACGAAGGGCAAATCTCACTATTCGATTAGACTAATCCAAAAGTTAGCAGTAGGTGGAGCTGACTAGCTGCTCTCCCTCTAATCTATCACTTGAAAATTAAGAACAGCTAGCACAGATAGCCTTCGATTAGTTCTGCTCAAAATTCAACGAACAAACAAAACATAGAAGAGCTAAGAACTTGTGACTTGGGTTTGACATATTGATGCCATAATAGGTACTATTTAAGTAAGATCGTTTAACCAAGGTTTAATATCTTAATGGCAAAGAATCTCTAACGTCGGCTTGGAACATTTTTTTCGAATGATAGCAATCTTGGTTTGTTTGTTTGTTTGTTCTGTTTTTGAATTTCGCGCAAAACGACACGAGGGCTATCTGCGCTAGCCGTCCCTAATTTAACAGTGTAAGATTAGAGAGAAGGCAGCTAGTCATCACCACTCACCGCCAACTCTTGGGCTACTCGTTTATCAACGAAAAGTGGGATTAACCGTCATATTATAACACCCCTATGGCTGAAAGAGCGAACATGTTTGGTGTAACGGGAATTCGACCATGCCAGGACTATTATACCCTAATACTACAGTTTCTTTCCAAAATTTTTAAATATTTTATTGGTAATATTTGATAAACCTAACTATTTAATTCTTGATAATTTCATCTTAATACCTGCATTTTTTTCACCCTTAACTCACAAGTTACACGTGTTAAAATATATACAGTTAAATTATTCACTCTATCTTGTGTACCGCACCCTTTACGATGGTTCAATGATAAGTGTTAATGCTTATAAGAATAAAACTCAGATTTATCAATGACAACTGTCGACAGAGTACAGACAACCCGTTGTGTGGTTTTGCGATTAATAAGAAACAAACAAACACACTATAGCAAGATGTAAAAAGAAATCTAAAACATAAACTTGGAAAACTGTACACTTAATAAGAGAGAATTAGACAAACCAAAGGGAGGACTTCGAAGTTATTAGTTGTTGTTATAAAAGATACATGTTTAAAATGGTATTTTTATGTTTAGATAGTATAAAATGTATGGATAAAGTATAAACGATACCTCAGTTTAATTTTTTTTTATTTATACCTTCGTATAAAGGTATACGAAGGTTTATGTTTTGTTTTTCTGAAGCACTTAAGACCAGTAGAAACGAATGTCCCATTTATTTCAAATGCCATGATAGATAATAACAGGAGTATTTACCATGTCCTTCGCTTGCTAAACCTTGTACTGACAGTCTTTGACTGTCCTCTTTATTCCTTTGTATCCTGTAATAAATTTACTTTGGTCTTCGACCAGCTATGTCATAAATAAATACTAACCATTTCATTTGTGTAAAAATGCCATTAAATTATCGTTTTCATCAGGCGCCATTTATCTCTGTGACACTTAGAATTCTGTTTATATTTGAAGTAAGGATGGCGCTTTCAAATCTAAGACAATTAACCACTCGTCTTTTTTACTTCTTAATTCTTCTATTATACCGTCAGCTGGTGCGAAGCTCGGCGAGACAGACTGTTGAAAAGAGATAAGAGCAAACAAGTTGCAATCATGTATCTGCTTTCAAAACTTTTCTGTTGACAAATTTGTTTCAGGTTTCTTCTGAGATGTTATTGGCTTTTCCACATCGAATGAAGAACCAATGTTGAAAAATTAAGCACTCACTATACCTTTAAACTCAGACCAAAACAAAATTAAAAGTAGCTCTTACATAATGAAATATATATTATAACAATAAGTAATTATTCTATCGACATTTATAAACTTATAGCCTTTTCTCCCGTAATTTGGTGCATAGTTCTTATCAGATAATCGATAAACAGTAGTAATTTTACGCACTTACGATGCTGAGATCTAGGGGTTGATTCCTCGCTGTGAACATGGTAGAAATAGCCCAATGCGTAGCTTTGCACTTTGACAATAATAACTAGATTTTAAAAAAATTGAAGACCATTTTTGATCAAGAATTGTATAATTAGCATACAACAACTATGAACTAAATTCGTGGATTCATGATTTGTGTTCCGTTTGCCATAAAAAATACCCTCCTTATACTGGGATCTTAGATTCATAACAAGAATAACAGTCAGATCCCCCTTTTATGGTAAGACACTAGTAATCTTAGAGTTGAATATCCAGTTGTCTTTCCTCTAAGTTCAGATAGCTTTCGATTTAAAAAAGAAGATGGTTGTATAAGAAGAACAATTTAAAAAAGTAAACTTTCACTTTTACTGCAATTTTAAAAAGTAAACTTTCACTTTTATCGCAATTTTAAAAAGTAAACTTTCAGTTTTATCACATTATAATTTTAAACATAACGTTCAACTCCAACTTTGATCGTAGTACTTTGTTTTACCATCAGGTAGTCGCTACTTGTTGATTTATTATTATATGTTAAAGAATGTGATTTTTTTTGGTGTTTCTTTTTTGCCTAAACTAGTAGTTCGTGCAATATTTTGACGTGAGTAGCAGAACTGACTGTCACTCTTGGAACACCCTTGCTGCTAAAAGTATAGATGATCTTAAACAATACCAACTATGAATCACTTCGTAGCCAGACATGCTAACTATTAGGCTGATTCCATGTAATCCATAGAACTTTCATATAAAAATAATTTATCCCAAACACGTTTCTTCTAGTTTTTTGGCTACCTCTCCCCCTCACAATGGCACTGCAGAATGCCTGCGCAATTACAACGCTAAATACGGGCGTCACTACCCCTGGTGGGTAGAGCACATATAGCCTATTATATAGCTTTATGTTTAATAATTACAATAAGTAAATAAAAACCACTTTTCCACACATTCAGTTCATAAACTGTGACTAAACCTAAGAGCTTATTGTATCTCCAGAAAACATTTACTTCCTTTGAAGACGTAATTGCAAGGATGTATCCCCAGTGTCACAGCAGTATGTCTGCGGACTCACATCGCTAAAAACCGCGTTTCGATACTCTTGGTGGGCAGAACACTGATAGCTCATTGTGTAGCTTTGTGCTTAATTCTAAACAAACAAACAAAAGCAAGAGTGCACTGAACTATAAAATCAAAACTAAGCGCGAGCAAGAAAATACAATAAAATAATGTTTTTGACGTACGCTGTTGTCATATGGTTTCGATCGATCATAACATTTCTAAGTCGTTATTGTTAGATCTGTTTTCAAAACCATGTCCGAAAATGTTGTTAATTGTAGGATCTTATAAGAGATGCCTGGTCTCTTACCTAAATCCCACCTGATTTCTGGTTTATTACCTTTAATCACAATTTAAAGATAGAGAAACAAACCATAGCAACATATTGATCGTAACACCTGTTAGAATTTATTCTATAGAAATGAATAACTTGATTACGTATTGTTAACTTTAATATCTTTCTTTGACAGGATTTAAATATTGTAGCTTTAACCCTAGTAATTGTTAAAGTGTCTACACACACATCAGCATGCCAATATAGAATCTCATAACCCGCTCATTTATTTATAAGGACGAATATATTATCAGGAATAACTAATTTAGGGCAGAGTAAGTTATCAAATATTGTCCACATTAGTTGATGTTCAGAAAGGAACATAAATATTATAATAATGCGACATTATAATTTTTTACATTTACTATTAAGTTATTTGTTGTTTCATTTGATTCCTCTCCATGAACACAGCAGATAGTCCAATGTAGCTTTGCTTTACGAGAAACACACACACATTTATGTTTGTTTTAAATTAAGCACAAAACTACACTATGGGCTATCTGTGCTCTGCCCACCACGGGTATCGAAACCCGGTTTTTAGTGTGTAAGTCCGCAGACATACCACTGTGCCACTGGGGGGCAAACACCCATTTTTCAAACGCACCTTGGAAGATCTTAAATCTGTTGTTGCATAAAAAAAATCTGTGATATATGTCATTAAATTTTTCTGCAACCTAGATCGCTAATATCTTTAGAAATATGGATAAGTGTGTGTAATGTGTGTACATTATCGCACAGTTGATCATTCTTTCACTTTTTGACTTATGCAAAAACGTCATTGATTTTGCTAATTATACGAATTAGCGTTTATGTGTATTGATCGATTTTTAATGCGATGAGATTGTTTTTAAATTTTCAACCAAAAATGCCTAAGTTCGATTTTAACATCAATGACAATCATCTCCGCAAATTAATCCATTATAATATTTAATGTGTGACTGATATAACTGGTTGAGGCAAAGACAGTTCATATCAGGGATACTGTAAGAGTGTTAACATGAGAAATAGAATAACTTTAGCGCATTAACCCGTAATCTTCATCAAGCATACCACATCAAATATTGTAAATGTGAAGAATGTGTGTGCAAACAAAGACAAAAGATGAAATACTCCCCTGGTCTTTCCATTGTTACACACGGGTAACGCATGAAAGAGATCTACACAGGAATACCGCTCATATTTGAAATATGGAGCTTGTACATAGAATATACCAAATACTTGACTCTTACAGATTTACATATGGAGCATTCTAAATATGTGACTTGTACAGATGTATAAATGAAACATTTTAAATATGTGACTTATACAGATGTAAACATGGAACATTTTAAATACGTGACTTATACAGATGTATACATGAAATATTCTAAATACAGGATGAGAACGTTTTTTTGCTGTTGAATAAATACGTGATATAGTTTATGTAGATAAAATATCCCAAATATAAGACATTACAAACTTTTCTGTGTTGGAATTACTGATAAGACAAAAGTAGTTAACATTTTTAATGCAACTGGCAGCTCTTTCACAAACAGTCACAGTACATCGACATTTGTAATGTATGAACAGCTGGCAGCTCTTTCACAAACAGTCACAGTACACCGACATTTGTAATGTATGAACAGCTGGCAGCTCATCCACAAACAGTCACAGTACATCGACATTTGTAATGTATGAACAGCTGGCAGCTCTTTCACAAAGAGTCACAGTACACCGACATTTGTAATGTATGAACAGCTGGCAGCTCATCCACAAACAGTCACAGTACATCGACATTTGTAATGTATGAACAGCTGGCAGCTCATCCACAAACAGTCACAGTACATCGACATTTGTAATGTATGAACAGCTGGCAGCTCTTTCACAAAGAGTCACAGTACACCGACATTTGTAATGTATGAACAGCTGGCAGCTCATCCACAAACAGTCACAGTACACCGACATTTGTAATGTATGAACAGCTGGCAGCTCTTTCACAAACAGTCACAGTACACCGACATTTGTAATGTATGAACAGCTGGCAGCTCTTTCACAAACAGTCACAGTACACCGACCTTTGTAATGTATGAACAGCTGGCAGCTCTTTCACAAACAGTCACAGTACAGGAACATTCTTAATGCATGAACATTGGTAGTTCATCCACAAGCAATTAAGGTATATTAGCATTCGTAATGCCTAAACATTAGTAGTTCATCCACAAGCAGTTACAGTGTCTGAACATCCGTAATGTTTGAGCAACTGGTATCTCTTTTACAATCACTCACAGTATATCAACATTCATCATGCCCGAGCAACTGGTTGTTGGTCCGCAAACAGTTACAAGGTACTGACATAATGCTAACTCGTTCAAAGGTTCGTAGTGTTCTTAGTAAATGAGACAATTCTTCCCCATTCGCATGCAGATAGACAAATTAATTACGATGTTGCAAATATTTGAAAGTGACATACATTTATAACTGAGACTGATGATTGAATAATGACGCCAAAAGAAACGTTTTCTTCCGAGTCTTGCCCATGATCAGTAGAAACTTTATTCTAAGCGCACTTCCATGCTTTTAAAGCCCGCTAAGATAATTTGATGATATGGTGATATTTTTCTCTTCTATCAGCAGTAAAGTGTATAATTAAGTCATTATGTGCTAGAAAGCTTTTCTTAGATGAGCAGTTTTGAGAAGCAAACAAGCATAATGTGGTGTTTTTATGTCTCTCCGCATCTTTTTGAAATATTCATTAAAGTAATTAGTTGCTAAAATTACCACGAACGTGGCGAAAGTTCGAGCAAAACTTCGCAGTAATTTTCAAACAGCCAATGAGGAAGTAAGTACACAGATCAGTTGTGTAAGGAAATTATTTTAGTGGCACTATTTGGTCATTGTGTGCCGATCATAATCAAGCGCTAAGATTGAATAGGGTCAGTAAACTTGTTACAAAATTCAGCTTCTCAGTCAAAAATATCTTTGACGAATATCAAGAAAATCACGACTGACTCAATCAATACAACAAAATTATATTGATAAATTGTTCCCAAAGTGAAGTCAAACATTATTATTAAGTGTGTGAATTGTAGTCCTAATAAAGACAAACTACGCTAATAATTTGGTCTAAGAAAGCTCTGATAAAGACAAACAGAGCTATGAACACGTTCACTATCTCATATAGTATAGACAAACAGAGCTATTAACTCTGTTAGTAGCTCCACTACCGAAAACAAACGTGACTATGAACTCAATCAATATTGACCCTCCAGTACAAACAAAAATTATAAATGAGCGAGGTAGTAGAACCCCTGAGAATTGGAAAAAAAAATCTACCAACCTTTGGTAATTAGTTGCTAAGCAAATTCCAGTTGTCGAATTTAAGGATAAGCCATTAGGTCGTTTACGACAGTTACAACAGTGTTTAGTTTTCGACGTTTCGCTATACTGCCTTATTTTGGTGATACTTTCAGTGTCATAGATATCAACCCGTCCTTCCGTATTCCTTGGCATGGTTTCTGTCAGAAGTCTGAAAGCAATCTAGGAAAATGCTCTAAAAGCATAACAAAAGAAAATACATTTACCGCTCGTAGACGAAATATAATTTGTGGAATAGCAATAACCCCAACTTTCTGACATGTAAATAATAGCAAAAACAATGCATAATGTATCTGTACATATGACATAGCTACTGAGGGAATCTGCCGTCATTCCTAATTTTAAGCTATTGACAAATGGGATGACAGCTAATTAGCAGCCATCTACTGTCCACTATCCACATTAAAAGAATGGCTGTCACTCTTTTAACGCTCTCACAGCTTAAGTGTGAGAAACCTTTCTATAAACATGTGATATATAAAAACAAATCAATTTAAATGAAACAACTTATTTTGGTTTGCTATCTTTGTTCGTATAAAACTAATATTTCACAAATAGCCCAATTAGCACGAAAAAAAGAAATTAAAGGGAGATTCATATAGCTGCTTCTTGTTTAGTGTAATCTTTAATGTGTGTGTATTTGTGATATCCTCACTAGACTGTTCTTTGTCTTATAATACTTACGTACCAAATGTAGATATTTCAAATAAACGCTGAATTATTTCACAAATTTTAAACCTGCAGTTTTATTTCAAATTATTTATTTATTTATTTATTTTAAGTGCAAAATTGTAGAATGAATTATTTACGCTTTGTTCACCGCCGTTATAAACCCTCAAGCTTTGAAACAGTTTTAAGGCAAATAATACATATAATTTTTCTATTATTATATTTACAAAATATCTACACTTTTAAAATTAGAAAAACAAACAAAAATAATTGTTCTCAATAATTTTTGTGTTCATACGCCAACCTCGACTCGTAATATGAGGGTTGTAAGTTTAAATCCCTGTCACACAAAAATGTTCGCCCTTTCAGCCTTGGGAGCGTTATAATGTACGATCAATTCCACTATTCGTTGGTAAAAGAGTACCCTAAGGGTTGGTGGTGGGTGGTAATGACTAGATACCTTCCTTCTAGTTTTACACTGCTAAATTAGGGACAGCTAGCGCAGACAGCCCTCGTGTAGCTTTGAGCGGTGGCTCAGTTGTAAGTTTGTGGACTTATACCCTAAAAAAATCAAACTTCAATACCCCAGGCGGGTGGAACACAATATAGCCCATTGTGTAGCTCTGCGCTTAGCGACAAACAAACATAAACTTAACTCATTTGTTGTATTGTTAGTATCTATTTACAACTAAAGACATAAAGCATATACATAAACAAATCTTGGTGATCATGTAGAAATATAACCTCAAGCTTTGGCTTAACGTTTAGATCTAGGGTGTATAAGTCTAGGCCTAGTTTATATTGCTTTAGGTGCAATCAATTACGCTTGTATGATTAATTATTGAACATTTTAAAGAGTAAAGATATATTTTTACGTATAGGTCAAATGTTAAATGGTTGCAGTGACGAAACTGTAACAGCCAGGAGATGATAATAACCTTCAACAAAAAAATAAATATTTTTTTCTTTTGAAATAAATACATGTTAATTTATTTATCTAATAGTATGTTACCCAACTTATATATGCATAAACGTATAAGAGTGAAGAATTTTGTGGTTATTTATATATATTCACCTAAACCTACTACTAAGTAGAGGGTTCTCTGGAAGAGTGTTAATTTTGTATTCTTAAGGGTAAAAGCCATTATGTTCAGGTTTATAATTTCTCCAACAACTAGCTATGCTTTTGAACAAATCTATTTATTAAAATTCGAACTGCAGTAATCACTTCCAATGGAATCCATAGAGATTCAAATCTGTAAGTAAGGCTGTCAGAAGCTTTGATTGATTGACTGTCATAACAGAATTGACATTGTATATCTTATATTGTTCGCCTTACTTTTATCTATCTCTGCACGATAAATTTCAGAAACTCTTGCCGTTTAACACATTAAAAAAGTAAAATATAAAAATACAAGACACTTTGTTATTTTAAAGTCTTTCATTAGATGAAAAGTGAATACTTTTCATTCAGTTTGAAAAAACGGGATAGTAAAATAAATTATTTTTGTAACTTTTATTAGATTAAATATGGAACTCATTTGATCATTTTTCAAAACAAACTCCATGCCCCGTAGACTTCTTAATAAGATGCGTGGGAGAGTTCCAGTCGCTCTGTAGAATAAATAAATTCGAGAACAAGGTCTTAGAATTCTTTTTAGTGTTGTCGCAAATTTTTCTATCTTGTTTTCTTTATTTACTATATTTCATTTAATTATACGTTTCCGGTTTTGTTTGTTCCATATCCTCCAGAGGACCAGCAGTTCAGCTGATGTTCAAAATGTTGTCACATTAAAATTCAACAGGCAATAGCTCTTAGCTTGCCAAACTAAGACCCTTTTCATTTTTTTCTTCTCTTAAGACCATGGTATACCAATTCATTCTTTCCTGGTGGTAAGATGAAAGAAGTTCCGGAAAGATACATCCAAGCTCATTAGAGGCTTCTTTGTAAAGATGAAGGTTTTGAAATGTGCTTTGTAGGGCGTGCAAATGAGACTAGACTTGAAAAAGCCGAAGAGAGTTCCTTATAACTATATTCTCATGCACAGAAAGTTTGAATGGCTGAGCTCCTACGTCGTTAGGTGTCATATCTCGACTTCTCTCTCCCTCTCTTCTCGCAAAATGGATAAAAAAATACTTGATCTTATTACCGAGAGAATCGATCTTAGAATGGATACAATTTGAATGTAAATTTCAGCAGACTTCTTGAAGCCTTTCTTGGAGAGTTTGGCCAATAGGATATTAAATTGTTCAAGTAAAATTCGATCAAATCTTTACAGACAAGTGGGTATTTGTAGGTTTATGTACTATATAAGACTCTCTGCAATGTACGTTAAATGTTGAACTTTTAAAGATAAAAAAATAGCAGTAGAAATTACTTGAAGTAATAATTATGCAAATTATAAGAAGAGGAAGTAATTAATATTTTATATTTATAATAAATTTCAACGTAAAAAAGATTAGTATTAATTGCGAATGAATTTTCATTTTCACATGGCTGAAATATTTTGAAAAATCTGGTATCGAGTTAGATTTTTTTCCTTTCCCGATTCACGTGACTTTTGTTATAAGATATGTAAGAGGACTCAAATATGGTCATTTGTCCCAAGTTTACCGACGAGAAATACGTTTGGTCCAAACGTATTTGTTTCCTAGAAAAACGATTTTTCTATTCCGTCTTCAGCACTTGGTGACACTCGGATAATTAATCCCTGTTCAACGTGTGACACATTGCTTGGTTATAGTTGTTGTTGTTGTTTGCTTAGTGTAGAAATTGGCTGAATAAGATAGCATGCGAAGTCAAGTCAAATTATTAGTAACTGTCCAAACAATTTGTAAATTTTTTTCTTTCACAAAAAGATAGAAGCGCTGGGTTTCTATCCTTCTAATATGACGCTTCTACTTTTGAAAAATTCTATCTTCGTGACAACAATGAATAACAAGCGAAAACACTGCAATAAATGTTCTATAACCTTAATTACGGAAACAAAAGTGTCCGTAAAGGACTAATATAAGTTATTTGGGGCTTGTGCGAATGTTTTAAGTCGGGTGGTCTCCGACTAACCAGAGACCATAGCAAAGGGCAACTACGACCCCCCAGTGGTAGGGCGAGAAACGAAGCAAAACAAGTTACCTCTCTTTTTAAAGCATCGGTATTTCTATAGATTTACAACGCTAGAAACCAAGTTTCGATATCCGTAGTGAGTACAACACAGATAGCTTATTGTGTAGATTTAGGCTTTACTTTAAACAAACAAACAACAAATGCAAAATATTTCTTTCAGTCTTCATTAATTTTCGAGAACAGAAGTTATCAGGATTTTTCAACTATTCAAATTGGCTTAGCTGAAGCTCAGAACATGTTCTGTGCCATTTCTTGGTTGAAAGAGTCAATTTTGGTTTGTTTTGAATTTTGCACAAAGCTACACGAGAGCTATCTGCGTTAGCCGTCTCTAATTTAGCAGTGTAAGGCTAGAGGGAAGGCAGTTAGTTTGGCAGTTAGAAGGCAGTTTTACCAACGAATAGTGGGATTGGTCGTTACATTATAATGTCCTTACAGCTGAAAGGGCGAGCATGTTTTGTGTGACGGGGATTCGAACCCGCGACCTTGGAATTACGAGTGGAGTCCCTTAACCACCTGGCCATTTCGGGCCGAAAGTATCGGTACAAGTGTTTTAACTACATTAGTTTTTAACAGTGAAAATATCTAAAAGATTATAACTTCTCTGAATAGCTAGAAAGCACTGTGTGGAAGCTGGAAACTCCCACTTCTTTAAGAAATTGTGATTCAATTGTTCGTAAGTAAAAGGCTAAAATTGTATTAAAATTATATTTGTATGTTCTTGAAATTAACTAATAGAATTACTATGTACTATGTAGTAGAATCATATATATGATGATAACATTTCAGCTTAGAACATATGATAACTGAAAGCAAATTGTCTTCTAATACAGAATGAAGAAAATAAATCTAAATTATTTATTGAGAAAACAATATTCAGTAGGAGTGTCTCATGTTCTCTCATAGATCTGAGATACGAAATATTGCGTTTATGAACATGATTTACACCTTCAGCTTTCGGCGCGTTAGAAAATTTATTTCGTCATTTAGCTCAAAGAGCTGAACAAATCCCTCTTTGACGTTAACCGCTGGTTGACTGCCTTCTCTCTGGTTAGTTGTTTAAAATTAGTGAAAGCTATACCTCAATCCTAGTGGGTCTCTAACTCAGCTGCTTGACCCACGTGAGATACAAAGTAACCATTTTAGTACACTCTCTGATAAGTTACAACATTTAAAATTAATGGATGCGATGAGAAAAAAACTTGGTTACAAATCTCCGTTTTAAGGACTAATATGAACCAGAATTTTTTATTCTTTTTTTAATGTGCTGTGTTTCTGGAAAACAAGTATCATTTAGGGTAATAAGTTACATGCTTTCGGTTTTTTCAGACCTGGACTGAAGCTTCTTTATTTTAGTTTCTTAAAACAAAATAGAAATACCACCAGATAAACCGAAATAATGTAACTCTTTGAATTTCAACAGTCTACTTACAAGTGTATAAGATTCACACACGTCCTTACCTGCCTGGCATGTCCGGATGGTTAGGACGCTCGACTTGTAAACTAAGGATCGCAGTTTCAAATCGCCTTCACATCAAACATGCTTACTCTTTCCGCCGTGAAGGCGCTATAGTGTAACGGTCAATCCCACTATTTGTTGGTAAAGTAGTAGCCCAAGAGCTGGCAGTGGGTGGTGATGACGTGCAACCTTCCATCTAATCTCACATTGCTAATTTAGGGACGGCTAGTGCAAATAGCTATCGTGTAGCTTTACGCGAAATTCACATCCTTACACTAAACGAACTCCAGTTTTCACGGTGTACTCCATAGCTAGATGCATCAAAACTGTAATAAAGTACATGTAGGTTCTCCCACAAAGAACAAAATATGCAATCTAGAAGGTTTTGTGTGGCCCACTGGTTAGCGTGTCACATTGGGAATACAAGAACCCAAAGTTCGCGTCTAATTATCATTATTTTAGTCAAATTTCAATTTTCATTTAGGGCATCCTAATATATGACGGCAATTCTTCTGACTAGTTACCTTCCTTCCGGTCTGTCAGTTCAAAATTAGGAACGGCTAGTGTAGATAGGGTTTGTGCAACTTTGCACTAAGTTCCGAAAGAAAGAAACGTTATATAGTAATCGTCCCAATTAAAAATCATTTATAATAGAAATTATGATACATGTGATCTATTCTAACGTGGAACATGTTTGGTTTATAAGGTTAAGTTTACTTAAAATAAATATTATATAATATATAAAGCTAAGTTTGTGTCTGTTTGTTCGCACCTTTCAACCGTCCTTTCCTTATACGTTTTTATATTTCTTCATCAATAAGTATCCGTCTCGGTGCAATGATATAGGATGGCACGAAAAAAATCAAGATGGCGTCTATACTCCTCCTTCCAATTTCATATTGATAGAATTCTTTGAAACAATATATTTATTTTCAGTATTAGTAGCTTTTTGTACTTTTTTTGCACTTTTAATGTTTATTGGTTTGGTTTTGGTTTGTTTCAAATTTCGCGCAAAGCTATACGAGAGCTATCTGCGCTAGCCGTCCCTAATTTAGCAGTGTAAGACTAGAGGAAAAGCAGTTAGTCATCACCACCCACCGCCAACTCTTGGGCTGCTCTTTTACCAACAAATAGTGGGATTGGCCGTCACATTATAACGCTTCCCCAGATAAAAAGGCGAGCATGTTTGGTGTGACGGGGATTCGATCCCGTGACCCTCAGATTACGAGTCGAGTGCCTTAATCACCTGGCCATGCCGGGCCATTTAATGTTTATTATGTTAAGAAAAAAAATAGAAGCACAATTTCCTATTTTGTGTTGCTAACAAGTTTTTACTTCCCTTCTCCAACGGACAGATTGATACTTCAGCTAGTTTGTAATAAATAAATACTTTCATAATAATACATAAATAAATAAATT
This sequence comes from Tachypleus tridentatus, assembly GCF_004210375.1. NCBI lineage: Eukaryota > Metazoa > Arthropoda > Merostomata > Xiphosura > Limulidae > Tachypleus > Tachypleus tridentatus. Next base: position 80,049,550 of record NC_134834.1, on the reverse strand, counting down.
TCCTAATGATAATAACTTAGAATAATGAACACAAATGCTTTGGTAGAAACGGTTTAAAAAAAATCTGTGGACGAAAAAAGAAAGAACGTGGACTGTTAGAACGACGTGTGTCCACTCTACAATACATTCCATCTGTTAGAACGACGTGTGTCCACTCTACAATACCTTCCATCTGTTAGAACGACGTGTGTCCACTCTGCAATACATTCCATCTGTTAGAGCGACGTGTGTCTACTCTGCAATACCTTCCATCTGTTCGAACGACGTGTGTCCACTCTACAATACCTTCCATCTGTTAGAACGACGTGTGTTTACTCTACAATACCTTCCATTATAAAAAATTTTGAATAGTTTATTATTCTGTTGGAAGTTATGGTTACCTATGATTCTCAGAGTTTCTGTTGCTTTCGTCTCGAATAACAAATTACTTTCATAATCTATGTTTGGCGATATAAGTATTGGAGTACAGCAAGGCACCACAGCCTAATTACTACATTCACAGCAATCCACAGTACCGTCTGAAGACTCGCTCTATTGTGTCTCATTCTTTCAATAGCTTAAAACCCACAGAAAGTATGCCTTTGATGCCCAGTAGCGAGACTGGACTTTCACGTTTGCTATAAAGCACTACCTTATTTATGAGCAAGACATCGTAACTGTCATATAGGGAAAAATGCTTTCTTGGCTTCTCCCATGAGAACTGTGTGTCGACTCAACATCCCTTAGGAAATCTTCATCTGATACGTTATAAACCAGGCGCCTGTTTCATCTCAATACGAAGAGAAAATGATTGTACCTCTCTTCTCAGCCAAAGTAGGCATCCTTAATCAGAGCCTAAAGCACTAATAATAATTGAAACTAATGGCGAAAACTGAAAAAAACTGTATATATAATTATCTGTATTATCACATTATACATTGTTTAATACAACATTGTTATATATAATATAAATCGAAATGACGAGATACTTGTTATATTCCACACTATTTTAGATACAAACATTCTATATATAAGCTGTCTAAACATTCACGGTGTGGTTTGTTTTGAATTTTGCGCAAAGCTACACAAGGGAATATCTGCGCTAGCCGTCCCTAATTTAGCAGTGTAAGATCGGAGGGAAGGCAGTTAGTCATCATCACCCACCGCCAATTCTTGGGCTACTCTTTTATCCAAGAATAGTGAGATTGACCGTCACTTATAATGCCCCCACGGCAGAAAGAGCGAGCATGTTTTGTGTGATGGTGATTCGAAAATGCGACCCTTGGATTACGAGTCAAGTGCCTCAACCACCTGGCAATGCCAGGCCAGCATGGTCTATACTCCTGAAACTCGTGCTTAATATTTCAGACCATTTTTTTTTATGGTTTCGGATTCTATATAAAATTGTTCTTAAGCCTCGTAGTAGTAACTTGGTGTCTTCAATTTACTTCACCTGTTTGTGGCTTTTCTGAAAACTAACGATGTTTGTACCTTAGTAAAAAGCAAAGTCAGTGTCAAATAGATGGTAAATTTAGAATGGCAAACGCTGAGGTCAGCACAGCTAGAAAAAAAATTGTACCGAAATTACTGTAGTATTACATTATCTCAGAACATCTCCTAACTTTAGCAGTATACTTGTCTTACCTTTTATGGATACACAAATGAATCCTGTCTTGCTTATGAAATACAGTTACTATATCTGTTCGACATGGTCCCTGCGGTATTGAAGAGTCAAATTGAGTTCAATGTGATTGGGTTTCATCAGAAGGGTTTCCTTTTTCATACCCTTTACATTAGTACCTGTTTGACATGAATAAGTTACAACAATTTCAAGTGCTCTGAAATAATTTCAGCTTTGTTATATAATTTAAATAAAAATACATTTTGTTTCAACAAGGTTACACTAGGTAAAACCAGGTGGCTTTATTGCACACTAAGCCTTGTTGCGACCGTTTGGGAACAAATAGTACCCGTATTAAGATGTCGAGAATGAATCTTTGGGAAATCACGAAGATGGAATATCTCTTGACAATGTTTTTTTGCTCATTGCGAGTATCGAAACCCTAAGTTAGCGTTATATTCCCTCAAACTTACCGTTGAGCCACCAAAGCCTTTGATGACAAAGTGAGATAATTACTTGATTATGCATCAGAATGTTTCACACTTGGAAATAAGCTTGAGCCAGTTGTTCTAGAATTTCTGTTGACCAAGTAGGGTCCCCCGCTGGTACAGCGTGAGACTTCGGATTTACGACGCTAAAATCAGGGGTTCGATTCCCCTAGGTGGACTCAGCAGATAGCCTAATGTGGCTTTGCTATAAGAAAACAAACATACGCACAAAGTAGGATAACTACTTGGCTACGTATTAGATTGTTTAATGCTGGAAATGAACTGGAATTATTTGTAGAAATGTGAATTAGCTTGAAAAATTAATCCCACTAAATTTAGCATTAGTATACGATATCCGTGTGCGTGTAGTGTGAACGATAAATATTTAAATCTGAAGTAATATCTAGTTAGTGAAGCTATTGTAATAATCTCAGTTTTTGTCTGTTCTGAAAATATTCACGTACTTTACTATGTAAATTCTCATGCACCTGTACTTCATTTCAATCGATGTTTGTTTGTTTGTTTTGAATTTTGCAAAAATCTACTCGAGGGTTATCTGCGCTAACCATCCCTAATTGAATAGTATAAGATCCGAAAGAAGGCATTTAGTCATCACTACCCACCGTCATCTCTTGGGTTACTCTTTTACCAAGAAAGAGTGGGATTGATAGAAACATTATAACGCCCCCACCCCTGAAAGGGCGAGCATGTTTGGTATGAGGGGGATTCGAACTCATGACCTTCCGATTACGAGTCAAGTGCCTTAACCACCTGACCATGCCGGACCGCAACCGATGTAAACAATTGATGGTTGTAAATATACTTTAGTATACATTTTGTACAACAACATATTAAAAGCTTATCAAAGTTTTTCAAAAGGTCTAACGTTAGGTTGTAGAATAGCTGTGAATTTGTATATTGATTGCGTGTGTGTTTTTCTTTTAGTAAAGCCACATCGGGCTACTTTATCCACCAAGGGGAATCAAACCCCTGATTTTAGCGTTGTAAATTCATGGACTTACTGCTGTACCAAGGGGAGACTTTATTCATACTATTAACTAGAGTAAAGTTTAGCCTCCACTAAATCAAAGAAAAAATGTGCATAAGTCACTATGTCAATATCATTTCTTAATCGAGTACAAGCCGTACTTAATAGTTCGCGTACGAGTCGCGCTAAACATGCTCGCCCTCCCAGCCGTGGGGGCGTTATAATGTGACGGTCAATCCCACTATTCGTTGGTAAAAGAGTAGCCCAAGAGTTGGCGGTGGGTGGTGATGACTAGCTGCCTTCCCTCTAGTCTTACACTGCTAAATTAGGGACGGCTAGCACAGATTGCCCTCGAGTAGCTTTGTGCGAAATTCCAAAACAAACAAACAAACAAACCGTACTTAATATAGGCTTATCTAATGTTTGACCTAAGACTGAACTTGTATATTTCGACGTGACTTCTTTTGAATTATTCTAAGAATTCTATATTTAAAGAAATACTGTTGTAATAAAGATACTAATATGACCACAAATGTTTTGCAGATCTATATTAGTAGGCTATTATTTATAACAAAAAAAAATCTATAATCGTGACTGAAATATTTTCCTAATTTGAGGACTGTACGCTAGATTATCTAGTTTGAAAAGACTCGAATCCTATGTTAAAACATTTTGTTAACCCCACGTTAATACCTTGTTTAGAAACACTACGGTCAACAGAACAAAAACACTAAGTATTTAGAATACAATTCTGGCTTTGCAATATAAATTCGTTGCTTCACTTCATGTATGAAATAGTGTCATGCGAAGTAGTGTGGAAATCATTGAGGTACTATTCACGTTCTACCACCACTGGATCGGAACTCGTGAGCGATATTAAGCAAGAATATAGCTCCACCCGATCAAAGACAAATAGTTGTTTTTAGTAGAGTATATGAGATAGTTTTTCATATCTGAATTTTCAGCTGGTTTGTCACAGTACCACTAGAAATCCCACAAAGTTCTATAAAATCAATAAAAATCATACTGTCATATAAAACAGTTTACATTCCACATAAATGCCAGCAAATCTTTACAAAAGCTCTGTCAAAAACTTTCGAATCCCTGTGTGTTTTTCTAATAATCTTCTTTCAATAATGTTGAGTAACTAAAGCAATACGAGTGTGTTTTGCTGATATTATTACGTATGTATGTTATCAATGCTCTTCTCGACGTGATGGCCTCATAAGACACGGCGCTCTGAGTCCAGCTTGGTATATTGCGCCGATAATAAAAATCGTAGTACCGCTTGGTTTTGTGTCGATAATAAAACGGCACGGCTGAATCCTGAAAATGCCAACGCTAAAAACCACCCCAATCGTCTGTACCACATATCTCCAACCAGCAAAAAAAAAAGAACAGTGTATGTGCGAAGCAGTTTTATTGGCACACATGTCCTAAATGTGTTTTCTTTATTTTTCAGTAGCAAGGTATTGTAGATTTTTAGGCATTTTCTATAAATGCATCTCTTTCAAAGAAGTTGAAATTTATTAGACGTTACAAAGATATTTTTCATGAAGTGATATGCTTGTGTCACGTGTAAACTAACTCTAACGAAGGTCTAAACTCTAAAGAATTAGTCCCCAACTGACCATCAACGTTTCTACAAAATGTTGTCTGAGTTTAAGTAACAAAGAAAGAAATAATTTTGAACGTAGCTGTTCAAAGTTACAATCATAAAGAAACTGGTATTCGTTGATGAAATAACACCCAGAGGAAAAAAAAACAAAATAACTCTAGGTTTAAGTTTTTTGAGATTTCAAACTACAGATATCTATATAAGTTATAATATAAAACAACAGTATGCTCAATTTTCCAGTAATCACCTTATATATAGTTATAGAACAGTCGTTTCTGCTGCGTCATGTGTTCTCTGGTTCGAACATGTGTTTAATTTGTTCTAAGGTTTTACTTTTAACACTTGAAGAAATGTTTAGTTTGCTCCTTGTTTTTTTACTTTTAATACTTAAAAGTATTTAGTTTGTTGTTTGGTCTCTACTTCTAATACTTGAACAAGTGTTTAATTTGTACTTTTATTTTAACATTAACATTTTAACAAATATTTCACCTCTTCTTTAGTTTAATTTTAACTTGTTAACATATATTTTGTTGTTGTTTTTTGGGGGAAGGGATTAATTCTTAACATTTAAACTAGTGTTTAGTTTATTACTTGGTTTCACTTTAACACCTGTATAGTTGATTTTGTGGTGTGGCTTTTAACACCTAGAAAAGAGCTTAGTTTATTTTCTGAAAGCTAATGTCATTACAGTTTTTCCGTCTTTTAGAAATGCCTTGATTTATTTCTGGACATCAAGTTACGAATCAGCTTTTACACAAAACGAGGTCGTTTGTAGTAATATGGTAAAACACTGCTTTCACACAATGTTTGTGGTATGAACATTTCTTTTAGTTTATTTCTATTCTTCAAATGAAACCATATAGAACTAACAATTGGTATAGTAAGACTTTTACAGGGTCCATTTTAACTGAAGTAAATAACGTACACATATATACAATTCTTATAAGAACAAAAGTTCCAGTTCGATATTTTTGGCTATTTTCGTGTGACCTAGATAACCTGTTTCGTACAAAGCAAATGAGAAAAAAATTTGATCATTAACATTGTGTGATGCTCGTAACCATTTGTATGTATGATCGTGTCTGTAAAGAACTGTACTAAGCTCATTTAACAAAGAAATCCAAGAACAAATCTTGGTTTGTGTTCCATTAATAAATTTGAACTCAAGTACAGGGTGTTCGGAAAGTTACTGTGCACTTATATATTTATTAACAGACAAAACTGCACAGTGCCTTTCCGAACACCCTGTACTTCTTCAACCGTCTCGTTTAGGTGGACGCTGTTTATATATATAGAGTGAATCAAACGTATCGTTGGTTAGACTTGTCACAAACTAAAATATCATTAAGACAATTGAAACCAATTTAATAATGCTTTTTTTTCAAGAGTAGTAGTTGCTACTTAAATTATGTTCTTTTTGCCCTACACTATAGTTTGTTTATTAGGTTATATGACTGTGCTCCATAGAAAGCCACAAAAATAACTTAACACAATGCTGACTCACAAAGATTGGTTTTATGCGTGGGTAGAAATGTTATATGCATACTAAGAAAATGGGTTAAGAACTGGAATTATAATGATGCTATAATTAAAAAGAAATACTAACGTGATATTCAATATGGTAAATATGAGCAGCCCGTTCCTAACTATCCTTCAGACCAAAGAAAATATTGTGTTTAATAGGCTTATAAGTTTTCAGCTAAATCGCTATTTTGTGTCTGGCCCGAGTTAACGATTTCTTGAGGCGTTAAGAAAGAATGAAAAAGGATGAATTTCCTCAACGGCGTGAACACGTGCAGATAAAGGTACCTGTTCAAACGGAAGCTCAAAATGTCTTGTGTTACTCTAGTTGTTTACTCATTCCACAAGTTACGGAGAAAACACGTTTAATAAAACTGGAAAAACCACAAACTTATGTGGAACTAATAGAATAACGTTTGTTTCGGCGGTTGGAATAAATTATTTTAATTTAATTTTGGTTTAAATTATCTGCCAGCATTACTTGTTCTTGTGGTCAAAATCAATATTTACACATATAGACATTAAAAGAAATTAAATTACATTCTATTAGTCTTTATTACGAGATAGAGTATATCACTAATACCTCTGGTAAGTTTGTTTGTTTATTTTTGAATTTCGGGCAAAGCTACACGAGGGCTATATGAATTAGTCTTCCCTAATTTAAGAGTTTAAGACTAGAAGGGAGGCAGCTAGACATCACCACCCACCGCCAACTCTTGGATTACTCTTTTACCAATGAATAGTGGGATTCACCTTCACATTATAACGCCCTCACGGCTGAAAGGGGCCAGCATGTTCGGTGTGACGGAGATTCGAACCCGTGACCCTCGGATTACGAGTCGAGCGCCATACCGGGTCCCCTCTGGTGAGATCGTACGACATTTATTAGAAGCCTTTTATATACTTGACATAATTACGTGTTATTTGTGCATATTCTTTGAATTGAAAAGTTCAAAAACAAGAATATACATTACTGTTCGTTTAGTTTTATATTTGTACTTAACGTATGATTACTGCACACACATAAATTTGGAAAAGTTCGAAACCTTAATGATTTCAATCTTCCTTACAAAGTCAACTTTTCAAACGCTTTTTATATCAATGTGGGGCCCAGCATGGCCAAGTTGTTAGGGCGCTGGAATCGCAATCTGAGGGGCGCAGGTTCAAATCCTCGTCACACCAAGCATGTTCGCTTTTTCAGCCGTGGGGGCGTTATATTGTTACGATCAATCTTACTATTCGTTGGTAAAAGAGTAGCCCAAGAGTTGGCGGGGGTTAATGATAACTAACTACCTTCCCTCTAGTGTTACACTGCTAAATTACGGACGGCTAGCGCAGATAGCTCTTGTGTAGCTTTGCGCGAAGTTCAACACAAATATATCAATGCGCGATGTTTATTTATAATTCGTTGTGTTAAACTGTTGAAGTCAAATTTCAATGAACCAACGCTGTATTATTTGCAAAAACGTCTTATGCTTCTGCATACACTGGATATTAATATTTAGCTGAGAACTGAATAACACAAATATCCTTTTCTTTCTACCGGAACACATTTCCTGTTTAAAACGAGTGACAGGAGCAAAGAATAACTAACTGCACGTGGCTTACGCATTTATTGTTGGCAACTAGTGTAAGTTATCGTCTTCTGAACTCGAACACTTTATTTTAAATTCAGTAACTGATCTGATAAATTCGCTGTTGTCGTTTCTCGTTCAAGTAAAAATAAAAATCATTTCTCGCGTACACTTTATCCAGCACGTGGCTCTCAGTTTCGGTTTAATTAGAAAGTATGTATAATATTTCATTAATGAAATTAATATGTATTTTGTATTTTGGTTGTAGTAGATGTGAAAAGAATAAAACGGTGTTCCTGTTCTCACCACCAGTTACTAAAATATCTGAGCTTACTTTTATTTTCGTACGTCTAAGTAGCCCAATAGACTAAATGGGCCCGTTATGTTTTATCTCTGAATGTTGCAGTTGCAGTAAGAAGGTACAAATGAAACAGAATAGGAAGTAGGTAGGCGTGGCAGTGCACCAAACACATCTTAGTGAGTGTGGTGTCTTGTAAAAGAACTTCCTCAATGCAGAAAATACATTAAAACAGACTTAGAAGACCACTTTCTCAAGACCACTTAGCTACACTGTGTTGTTGGCAGTGAAAAGGAATATTCTGAGTGAATCTCGACAACAGTAAAATTACATAGTGGTCAAAATAAATTATTGTCAAATCTCTCGATTGTTTCATCTTAATTCTTTGAACGTTTGTTTCTATTTTCTGTTTGAGAACAATTGTCCATTGATATTTTCAAAGCATACAGTTGATGATAGCAGACAGTAGAAAGTTTCTATTATCCGTGCGCTGTTTTCCTAGTATGAAACTAATATATTTGATAGAACATGCTAAACATACTTCTAGCATTGCCATTTAAGGAGAAAAATCAGTCAATCAGTTTTAGAAATACATTCATAAAGGAGAAAAAAAAATGTTTCTGAATGAATCGAACGAACTATAGAACCGGAGTCCTTTGTTTTATCTTAGCCTCCAACACAATGCCTATCCGTCCATGGTTATATGTCATCATCATGCTGCCTGACACTTTAACAAAACTAGAAGGTTTCGTACCACCATCACAGTCTAACACTTTAACAGAACCAGGATGTTGTCTACCACCATCACGCCACCTAAAACTTTAACAGAAAGAAATTTTGAGTATCGCGGTCTAATGTTATAGCACATGAATTATATAAATGGTGGTGGTGCGCAACGTTATGACTTTGTGAAAAGTGTTAAGCGTTGTGATTGTGATATGTAAAGTTCTCGACGTGTTATAACATTAGAAAAGAAGTCGTTGCTAAAGGAAGTCGTTGAAAAGACTAATAAATGAAACAAACGGCTGTAGAAAATGAAGTTCCAGTTTCCAAGGGTTTAATGGCTCTAGAGTTCAAATAAATCGCTCAGCCGTGGTCCACTTTTTCAAATAAATCAGTCGAGCGTGGTCCATCAAATGTTATAAGAAACAAGAAAGAAGAGTGTTCGTTTCGGAGATCATTTATATTTGATCTCTAAGTGTGAAATGATATTAGTAGAACCCTGATATCTGAAATGAATACTTGAATTATTTATATACCAATGTGGTTCTCAGTTTGTTGTCGGAAACTGTGATGTTCTAAACCCATATGTCAGTACTAATGAAGAAAGAAAGAAACTAATCTATTACACTACGAGATACAATAGAGAAGAATGTAAGAAGTATTATGGCGTATGTGTGTATGTGTATGTGTTTCTGTTGCAAGAAACACACGCACACACACACACACATGTGATTATAATAAAATAAGTTGTTTTGTGACGTCTCCCAGCAAGCCAAATCACTACACACCACAAAATGAAATTGAAAAATAAAACATTTCCACACATACAAAGATATATATATGATGTCACAGCCTTGTTCTATGACAAAGCTTGTTTTTTTTATTGTTTTTTTGTTAAGCCAATTCGGGTATAAAATGTCTAAGTTAACTTCTTTGTTTGGTAAAATATAATCAGATATTTAATCTAAGCAGGTTATACAGTCTGATAAACAAACTTTAATAAATTATTCTGATTTGAATGACCTGGATTAACATTATTATTTTTATTATTGTAGTAAGTTAAGTTAATTTGGAGATTTATTTATCTTTATGTTCGGAATAAACACAAAAGTTAGAGTCATTTTCATATGGCTTTGTTTCTTTACTATTACACTAAAACGAAGGTACAGTCGTTTAGAAATCCAATAACACATTTTAAAGGTAGAGGTTGTATTCACCACTCTTCGTAATAACAGAAATTTTCGATACAAATAGAATTTTTCTCACAAGAAAATTTTCTAAAGTCATTTTTCGTGTTTTTGAAAGCTTTATGCAAAATTTTGTATGACAGATGAAACTTACTAATTTTGGCCATAGGCGTGTAGTTATGGTTAAGGCACTTGGATCGCGATATATTGGTCAAGAGTTCGATATCTGTCATAGAATATGCTCGTCCTTTTAGTCCTAGGGGCTTTATAATCTGACGCTAAGGCACACTATTCGTTTTACTAAAGTATTCAGAGTATATAATGCTGTTATTCTGTTTGTTTGTTTGTTTTTTTTAATTCACGCAAAGCTACACGATGGCTATCTGCGCTATCCATCCTCAATTTAGCAATGTAAGACCAGAGGGAAGGCAGCTAGCTTGTCATCACCACCCATCTCCAACTCTTGGGCTACTCTTTTTACCAACGAATAGTAGTGTTGAAAGTGCGAGCATGTTTTGTGTGGCTGGAATTAGAACCTGCCACTCTCGCATTACGAGTAGAGCGCCCTAACTACCTGGCCATGTCGAGCCTATGATGTTCTAATTGAACCTACTTTGATCGTAATGAAAAACATGTGAATTGTTTGTTTTAGAATTTCGCACAAAGCTACTCGAAGGCTATCTGTGTTAGCCGTCCCTAATTTAGCAGTGTAAGACTAGAGGGAAGGCAACTAGTCATCACCACCCACCGCTAACTCTTGGGCTACTCTTTTATCAACGAATAATGGGATTGACCGTCATTATAACATCCCCACGGCTGAAATGGTGAGCATGTTTGGTGCAACCGGGATTCGAACCCGCGACCCTCGGATTACGCATGTGAATTGAAGCTGTTAAAAGTAAGAGCTTAAGAAAAGTTAAAGTTATGTTGCGATTTATTTACGTAATTTCACGATATTAGAAAAACACGTAGGTTTAAAAAATTAATTAAATCCAAAAATTATAAACCATATCACTTTCAAAAGTAAAACTTCCTTTTTCAGGAGTTATCTTTCAAAAGGTAAACTTTTTTTTCGGGGACTTATTTTTCGAAAGCGTTCGGATTATACGATTTCCCAATTTTGTCTCTAAGAACTATTTTCCATTGTATTACATGAAATTAGGGTTTTCTTTCAGCAGCTATTTTCGTCAAACTCTGAAATTCTTCACCGATTTCAATTTCAGGCTTCCAAAACTAAAAATATTTCAAATAGATTTTTAGCTCTAATTTTAGTGAAACCGAAGATTTAAAAATGCTAGAATGTTTTTAAGCCGAAAGATTTATCTACTTTAATTCTGTGCCTGTCCATGATAATTTTTTTGTAGCGTGTAGAGCGATTAGAACTCAACCAAGCCTAGTCTCCTAGGAAAACAAAAAGTAGTCCAGTTTACTTTATTCTTGCTGCATCAGCAAGTACAACGTATGGAGGAGTCTGATGGTCGTGACAAGGTTAAATTAACTGTTCTTAAAAACTTCGGAACATGAAACACAGGCAACAGTGGATACAGATCTAGCCCTGTGTTAAATAAGGATAAGTCTAAATTATTGGCTATCAACAGTCGATAAATTAACTGATAAAATATTTCTAAAACCGGCTCTCACGAAAATTCAAAATATTATAGACAATTTCCAAGAAAGGAGAAAATAATGTTTTGTTGGGTAAGCTCTCCAACAAAATTTATATTTATCCAAAATGCACAGCAATAGAAGACCAAATACGATGTTACTGCCACCAGATGGCAGCAGTACCGAAATAGTGACGCGAGTAATAAAAGCAACTATTTATTATAATTGTAAGAAAGCTCTGTTTTTATTTCTCTCGACATGCATACTCTTTGGTTGTTAAATGTTTCTAGAATGAATCTGTGTTTGTTTCCATTCAAAATTAATGGTTCCAAAAACCAGCTTTCTCTTTCTCTGTGAAACTACAACACAAAAGTCATTTGGTGTATTTTTAGGCATTTCTAATTGTGTTCTGTACTAAGATAGATGTAAACGCTAATGGCAATTCTCATAACACATTATGTGGTTTTTATGGCTGCTTTTATTAGCTAGCCCTCCGCTAGTATAGTGGTAAGTCCACGAATTTACAACGCTACAATTAGAGGTTTGATTCCCCTTGGTGGTCTCAGCAGATAGCCCGATGTTTCAGAAACACACACCTACGCTTTTACTTAAACTTGGGATGTGTGTTATTTCTTGCTATTAGAATTCTGCATAAAATTGTACAATTTCAGTGCAATGTTACCTCAGCATGAAAGTCTAATACCAAGAATATAAAGAATATTTTCAAGTTTGATCAAATTGTAAGATTAAGTTTACCGCAGACGAAACATGCTTGACAGCAGAGCATACGGATTTCTTGCCCTACTTTAAAGCACACAGGACGATTACTAATTCCAGAAGTTGTTATGGTACAATCACAGTCACCTTTTGTGGAAGGAAAAAAAATGTCTGAAAAACAAGCAAACGTTTTCGTTGTTGAAACCTGAATAATTAGGTATTTCTAACTCTGAGCTTTCAGGTGGATAAGAGCAAAGAGAAAGGGAACTTCAGATATTGGAAAACAATTAGAAAATCGCTCATTCCACATTGTAGTCAGGTTTTCTCTAATAGCTCTAATTAAGAAGTGCAGGCTTTTGAGTATGCTTAGAAATTATATTAAAGAAGAAAATATTTGGAATGTTTTAGACTATTCATTTTTGCATGTATAGATAAGGATTATTTGTTTTCGAACCTAGGACTTTGACTCTCTGACAATACCGAGAGCTTATTTTGTATAGTCAGGATTTCATGATATTATAAAAAGGAATACACTACCTACTTTGTACATGAAGTACAGTATCTCTAAATGTTCTCTGCTAGACAAATCTGTTAGACTAGTCCTATTAATTACAGGAAAACAGGAAATTCGATGAGCAAATTGTGTGCTTTTTCAAAAGTGACAGTTAGAGATTGAAAGATGAACAGAACAACGTTTGATGAGCTGAATTGTGCTAAACTGTTTGCAATGCCATTAGCATGTACTTTATTTGTCACTGTCGACTTCACACAAAGACAACTCACAATGTACAAATTATCTGTCTACGACATAGCTTACAAACTATTCGCTACAAGTACACAAACACGAAAGAGACGTAACCTCAAGTCACAGTAGCTCACATCTTACTGTCATGCCGTCGTTACGATCGAGAGTGACGGCACCGTTTTAAACATGTTTTTACGGTGAGTTCAATCTCGACATTGGTCAGTGTCATTGATGAGAGTGGTAATGTCCACCTCAGTTGTGTTTTTAAATTTGTAAAGGCCATTGGTCTTTTTAACTCTGCTTAAGATTTTAATCTGAAAATTGGACAATGTTCTATTTTAGCATGATTTCTTTTTACTGATTTGCCTTTTTACCTTTTTAGCGGCTGTTTGGCGCAGATAGCCCAGTTGCTTTGTCCCAGTAAACAAATATCCAACCAAAATCGTAACCACAATATGACGCAAGCTATTATCTACAGCAAGGACTTAATTTAGACTGGTACCAAACTGAGACTTGACCAGAATTGAAACTGAGCTGACACTGGAACTTGAGTTACCGAACGAACCAATAAAAGGATGTAATTATATCAATAGCGTTTTTCTTTATGGTTCCCACGATCAGAAAACAAATTTTACAGAATGACCATTCCATATCTCCATGGAAATATCGGGTCATGATCACGAGAAGGTCAACATTTCCAAATCGTTGTTGACTAATGACAATATTACAATAGTTCATAAAGATTGAATCATTTACTTATGTAAAACAATTAATATGTTCAAGCATACCTGAATTTCAATGTTACAAATATAAAATACAAAGTTATAAAAAAAGTAGGTATAATATTACTAATATCACTTTACTACTAATTTTGTACTTGAAATATTTTATTTCTAATCAACGTAATAACGCAATTCGTTTTAAACAACGTAATATCTTTCAATAAGTATAAAGACTAAGCTTACATATATCCGTCCCTAATCTTAGAAGTGTAAGAATAGAGAGAAGGCAGGTAATCATCACAACCCACCGTCAACTCTTGATCTACTCTTTTACCAACGAATAGTGGGATTGATTGCTACACTATATCGCCCTAACGGCTGAAAGAGCGACCACATTTGGTGTAACGGGGATTCAAACCCGCGTTCCTCGGATTACGAGTAGAGTTCCTTAACCACTGGGCCATGCCGAGACACTTACATATATCTAACATATATATCTTTACACAGAACTATATGATCAATTACCAAATGACCCAAATTAAACAAAACACTTCCCATCTGGATAATATGATTACTAAACAATAAAGATATGGTGAAAACTACGTATTTTTTATAATATTAAGTTTAGAAAAAAGCCTTAATGCTATTGAATATTTTAAACAGTTTTAGATTAATAAATAGATACATTCGTTTTTTATAGGTAAATTTGATTAAACCAAAAAAGAAAAATAAATAAAACAACATTGTATATAAACTTTAAGAATTAATATTTAATACGAACGTGAATGTTTTAAAATTAAATTTGACACAAAAAGCGGAATTACTTGACAAACAGAATAACACTCTGAAAAAAAAAGTTTTGCAGTTTATTGGATCAAATTGCAGCTTTTTACTCATGATTAAATTACAAAAACTAAATGAATATCAGAGTAATAGAAACTGGATTTATGAAAACATTAACAAAAGCTCGAATAATCCAGTAACCAAGCAACTTGAACGTAATCAAATATACGAGATGTTAGGAAAAAGAAAAAGTGAAATAGCATAAAAGTGAAAAGAAAATTGAAACGTTCACTATCTTGTAACGCTTGTCTATTTGTTTAAAATTAAGCACAAAGCTACACAATTAATTATTTGTGCTCTGCCCACCCTGGGTATCGAAACGCAGATTCTGGCATTGGAAGTCCACAGACGCATCACTGTGCCACTGAAGGGCATTTTATACAGAACAAACACTGAATTTATTTTATAAAACAGTACGTTATAGAACATGAAAATTCGATAGATGTAACTTGAAAGCTGTAATTCAGAAGAACTTGATTCTTAAACGATTGTAAACACTTTCACACATCTACCTGTGCTTCGTAAGTCGTTTGATATGAAAGTTGGGTATGTGTCCGTACTAAGAATTTTCTCTGTCTTAATACAGGAAAAAGGCCCGGAATGGCCATGAGTTTAGGGCGCTTGACACGTAACCTGAGGGTCTCGAGTTCACATCCTTGTCACATCAAACGTGCTCTCAGCCATGAAGCGTTATAATGTTATGGTCAATTCCACTATTCTTTGATAAAAGAGTTGGCGTTGGGTGGTGATGACTAGCTGCCTTTCTTCTAGTCTTACACCGTTAAATTGTAGACGGCTAGAATGTAGGTTTGCGTGAGACTCAAAACACAAATAATAAAGCAAAAAAATTGTGTTATCATATGTGGTGAATAACGAGAACTGAGAAGGCACGAAAGTCATTGAATTTCACTTATTTTTTTTAATTTCACACTGTTTATAAAATTCACTTTTTTTTGAGACAGAAATGAAGGTTACCTTGGTGAATATGAACTATAATAACAATGCATGTCATAAGATCAATAATGGTACAATATTTAAATTGTGTTTCAGCATATGTTTTGCTTGGATTATTATCTCTCACAGTGTGTAAAAGTTTCAATACAGCATTCTTGATGTATTCACAAATATGCTTTTAACAGGACGTACTACGAGATCAAATCTCTGTCGGACTTTGATCGCGAAACCACGGACACAGGGCCCGGCATGGCCAAGCGTATTAAGGCGTGCGACTCCTAATCTGAGGATCGCGAGTTGGCATCCCTGTCGCGCCAAACATGCTCGCCCTTTCAGCCGTGGGGGCGTTATAATGTGACGGTCAATCCTACTATTCGTTGGTAAAAGAGTAGCCCAAGAGTTGGCGGTGGGTGGTGATGACTAGCTGCTTTCCCTCTAGTCTTACACTGCTAAATTATGGATGGCTAGCGCAGATAGTCCTCGAGTAGCTTTGCGCGAAATTCAAAAACAAGAACTGTTAATTTCAGAAATAAACGGTTATTTTTATACATGTTAACGTAACTAAATATCACTTTTTTGTCAGAGTTATTAACATGTATAGCTTATAGATACTTCCCAACAGAACAGTCAACACAGATATGAAATTACAAACGGCTAGCACAGATAGCCCTCGAGTAGCTTTGTGCGAAATTCAAAAAACAAACAAACAAACCACGGATACGGAATATGAACACACTACGAATAGTCATGAAGAATAGCGTGCTTTCAGCTAAACTTTCAGCTATTTCTTCGTCACAACTCTAAGAAATTCTTATCTTAATTCTCAAGGTCACGTCTTCTTTAGTTCGACCGGAGGATTTCCGAACAGATCTGAAATTACTATACCATAAATCTTTCCACGGTTTCTCTTAAACCGGTTTGGAAATATGCTTTCTCTTTGATTTGTAACTCACGGTTAGAAAAACTGGAATATTTAGAATATCTCAAAATCATTTACCTGGTTTTCGAACTGTCTCACAGTCACACGTGGTAACGCGATAGTCGCAAAATTCCATAGAAGATATTTGAATATTCTTTGTTGATTTGCTCGTCTCCAGAAAAAAAAAAAAGGCATATGTGCAATGTTGCTGTGTGCTAATTTTGAGTGTTTCATTTTCAACGAGAAAGTTAAAACTTTTGCTGCGAAAGAGCTGCCTTTGGTTGCATCATCGTACAATGATGTCGTTTGTATTGATAAATGGGTTACAATGGTTTGTTTGTTCATAGTTAAATACGAAGTTACAAAATGAGTTATTTGTGCTGTGTCCACCACAGGTATTGAAACTCGGATTTTAGCGTTATGAGCCTTTAAATTTAACACTTAGCCACTGAGAATAGCGGGTCAAATAGGTGAATACCACTCTGCACCTTTTATTCTAATTTCAATACTTTGTAGAATATCGACAATTATTACTTAAACCTAAATATTAATACTAAATATTTTTTAATACTGCTTATTTTCGAATGCAAAGATAAGTTGCTAACTTTTTATACTTTAATTGCAAAAGACGTATCAGTTCAAACATAATACAATGGAAATGTTTATGTCCACACTCATCAATATGAACAGATACAATGGAAGCTTCTATGTATCGTGTTCAAACATAATACACTGGAAATGTTTATGTCCATACTCATCAATATGAACAGATACAATGGAAGCTTCTGTGTATCGTGTTCAAACATAATACAATGGAAATGTTTATGTCCATACTCATCAATATGAACAGATACAATGAAAGCTTCTATGTATCGTGTTCAAACATAATACAATGGAAATGTTTATGTCCATACTCATCAATATGAACAGATAAAATGGAAGCTTCTATGTATCGTGTTTTCTCAGAGTTAGTGTGTTGTTTTTTTTTAGATTATATACGACTTTTTCGTTTCCAACCAAAAAACATAAAACGTGGAATTGGAACAGTAATTTGAGAGAGGAAAAAAAACACAGTAGAAGTTTTGTATAACATTAACATAACATCTTTCTTATACGTGTTCAGATATTTAATGACGAAGTCCAAGGAAGTTGAAAAGATATTTGAAGAAAAGCTGAACATTAAAAAAACATGTTTGGGGTAATCATGATTAAATGAAATAGTACGAACATATCATGATATTATTAAGATTTACTTTCTGCTAAATTTAGAAAGACTTATTAAATAAAGCACGTTATTTGCAGTAAATTATCAATAATAAAAGTGTGTTACTAAAGTTTATGTTATTTAAACTTCCAGGGTCAGAGTGAATGTGTAGGTGGATAAACGCAATCACTACTATAAAGTGCTCTGTCCATATATGTACATGAAACTAAATAACAGCAATGATAAAAAATATTAATATCGTTTTCAACTGGAACGTCAGCATTGTTGTAAATCACTTCTGAAACTCTAGCTTCAACTAGTTAGTTTCAATAACTTGTAACGTACACGGCTGTAGTTGTTTTGATAAGTTTCAGAGAATTTCAGGGATGTTTATCTTGTGATTATTGGTCAGCGAGTAGCAATAACCATTTAAATATGTTAGTTATGAGTTATAGTGTTGAGATTTTGATTGCACTCATTTTATGGTTCATTGAAACGGGTGTATCATAAGATTTCGTAATGATTTGTATTTAAAAAATTAACTGAAACAATGATTGGCAGCAAATGAAATTTGGGATTAGTAAACTGTTTAAAGTTAGAAGGTAATGAATGAGTCACGTTGGATGAAAATGATGCAAAAGTTGCGTTCGGTGTGTTGTACAGAAGATACTAGAATACAAACTGAGAGAAAGTGTAGGTTTCGTTTTATAATGTCAGAAATGTTGTACGACAAGAATTGGAAAAAAACACACACATCAGAACCATTCTTTCCAAATAGAGATTCCTATCATATAGATTCTGACTTAAAAGTTTGTTGAATAGTCAATATGGTTTCATTAGTAGAAAATCTTACCTTATTAATCATTTGATATTTTTGAAGAGGTTTAGTTTTGTGTAGATGAATGGTACTGGTGGGGATTTGGAATTTTAAGAAATTTCTGACAAGATGCCAAATAAAAACCTTGTTTAAAAAAATGCATCTCTAGGTGTAAGGGATAGGCTAGATAGGATAGATTAGATAATTGGAAAGAAAAGTGGTTGGATGGAAGCCAGAAGAGTTGTTATAAACAAAATTCTCACAAACTGGATCACACGTGGAGCACCTCAAAACTTGTTATTGGAACCTCTGCTCCTTTGAATCTACATCAATGAAAATATGAAGGAATGATCAATAAGCCATTCAGATTTGCCGGCTGTCGGGGAGAAGGTAGCGATTATACAATGGGATTTGATTTTGTTATGTGGTGAACTTAGCGATTAAATGGCATGTGGGATATAATAATTAGAATTATAGGTATAATTTTCAGGGAAATAATCTTAACATGTTATCAAAGAAAAGAACTTTCGTGTTATAGTTCATTGGTCACTTAATCCATCCAAGTAATATGTTGTTGCTAACGGTATGGCAAATTTTAGGTTTATCTATAGAAACATTGAATACAAGTCTAAAGAAGTTATGATGTCATTGTATACGTTATTGGCTAGTTACAGTTGGAGTAATGTGTTTAGTGCTCGGCTCTTTACCTTAGGAAGAACATTGAATTGTTGGAAATGGTTAAGAGGAGGGTTTGTAGAATGATACTTGGGATAGACGTATTGTTATATTAGGATAGGTTAATAGAATATCGAAAACTGATCTTTCTTGGAAAACAAAGAGGAGTTTGAGGGGATCTGATCCAGGTGTTTAAAACTGTTAAGAGAATCGATAATGTTGATGATTCTTTTTTTTCGTACTTAGTAATTAGAACAGTAGGACTAGGGGACACAGGTATAAATCCTGGTGGGACAGGAGTTATCTCTCCAGTTTAGACAGCTTTATTTTTGCATCAGAAAAGTTGGCCTTTGGAATGGATTACCTTCATATCTTGTGGCTGCAATTAGTTTAAGGCAGTGTGAGCGAAGGTTTAATACATACGTGAATGATAAGGGCTGGCTTTGATATTTTATTTTCATTTACAGTATAATTTAGTAAATTGGACTTCCCAGATGGACCAACAGGCCCTTTGTTGTTTTAAGCTATATTGTATAAGTGCAAAAATACTTGGTATGTTGCATGTGAAAAGAAAAAGAAATTGCATTTATTAATGATATTCTTGCCCTGAAGACTTTTTTGAGCTTAATTATAGCTAGAAAACTGAAATCTAACAGGTTTGTGTATCCTATTAGTTTATTGGAGATAGGATTATTGTTTAGCTTGGAAAAGTGGTATTTGACTGTGCTGACACTCATATTGAAAAAGGAATGTTAAGTGATGGAATTAATAGCTAATATTTTAATAAAGCGATATTTATCTGTGTTGACTGTTCTGTTTGGAAGTATCTATAAGCTATACATGTTAATAACTCTGGTTCGAATCCCCGTCGCACCAAACGTGCTTGCCCTTTCAGCCGTGAGGGCGTTATAATGTGACGGTCTTTCCCACTATTCGTTTGTAAAAGAGTAGCCCAAGGTTTGGCGGTGGATAGTGATGACTAGCAACCTTCCCCTAGTCTTACACTGCTAAATTAGGGACGACTAGCGCAGTCAGCCCTCGTGTAGCTTTGCGCGAAATTCAAAACAAAACAAGACAAAGTTCTATTTGGTTGTGTGTTAGCTTTTTTTTTTAATATTGGGTTACTATCATGTTCGAAACAGAAGTGATACTTGGCTGTATCGACTTCTATGGTTTGTGATGTTGGTTACTATCATGTTGAAACAGAAGTGATACTTGGCTGTATCGACTTCTATGGTTTGTGATGTTGGTTACTATCATGTTGAAACAGGAGTGATACTTGGCTTATCGACTTCTATTGTTTGTGATGTTGGTTACTGTTATGTTTGAAACAGAAGTGATACTTGACTGTATCGATTTCTATGGTCTGTGATGTTGGTTACTGTCATGTTTGAAACAGAAGTGATACTTGGCTGTATCGACTTCTATGGTTTGTGATGTTGGTTACTGTCATGTTTGAAACAGAAGTGATACTTGGCTGTATCGACTTCTATGGTTTGTGATGTTGGTTACTGTCATGTTTGAAACAGAAGTGATACTTGGCTGTATCGACTTTCTATGGTTGTAATGTTGGTTACTGTCATGTTCAAAACAGAAGTGCTACCTGGCTGTATTGGTTGTTATGTCAGGAAAAGAGTGAAACTACAAAGCCAGAAGCAGCGAAGATAAGAGGCAGTACACGCAATATTACCAAAAGTATCAGGACAACACGCATTTCCTGCTAGTAATAGGTTCGTTCTCGCTGAAGCTCGATGTTTCTAATGGCACAACGTAGCGTAAGATTTCTAAAGGTCAGCAGCTGTCATAGATAACTAGTTGAGATCAATATGCCATGAGGAAGGAAGCCCGCAGACCTTCAAAAATATAGTGATATTCGTTAGAGCGTATTTCTGGATTAAGAATAACATAAGTTTTCCCTCGCAATAGCAGGAGGTTGTGTGAGGTGTACAGTAATAACTGAGATAATTAACAAAACGGACGACACATTTTCTCAAACACTTTATTGCATATAGTTGACAAGACAATCAACGACAAAATGCCAAGAAGGATAATGGCTGACCTGGAAATTTCACAATAAAATAAACAGAATATTAAACGAATGGAGGCAGCAAATGTAGTTGAATAATCATGTCCTCGGATCTACACGATTCATACCAGACGTCAAGAAGAAGAGTCGCTTGAAAGTTTATCTTCTGGCTTTATGGAATCCCAGAGTTCCAACTGACTTTTGAAGTGGCGTCACCTGTTCAGGTTGAGCCAATCACAATCAAGTAAACCAGTCTTTCTTTTCACGTGATTGTTGGATAACTTCACAAAGAAGTCGCCAAAGTCCAACAGATCAATGAGAAGGCAAAGACAGTCGGAAACTCTAATAACTGTAGAGAGAGAGAGACGACAAGTGTATGGTCATTATTGTAAATGGTAACACTGAAATTGTTTGTTTTATATGCAAATCAAAGAGATTTTACCAAAATTAGCGAGATTATTAGTGTAAACTTATGGGAAGGTATGTAGTTTGTAAAATAAACAACTGTACCATTGGCGGTTTAGGGAGCTGAAACATTTCAACTTGCCCACTCACAGCAAAACCTAATATAGCTAGCGTAATGCATAATAGAACACCAGTAGACGTGCTAATGTGAAATAGCTGCTCAAAACTAACCTGTGATTGTACTACACAAATTTTGAAATGTTACCAATGAAAAGCATTCACATGATATTAAGTTCATCGCGCACTACGCGTAGATAGACCAGTGCTTCTGGTGAACACAGATTGTAGCAATCCTTAAGTCACTCATCATAGCTCTAAATACAAGGCGTCGTCGACTCTCGTTAGCGCCCTGGAAAAAGACATTTGATGAAAAAAATAGGAAAATTAACATATTCAGCAGAGAATAATTGTCTATTCTGTCTACGCTGATTGGTCAAGCAACTCAAAATAGTATGCATGCAAAGCATGGGGGGAGGGCTGAAAGCATGCCTGGGAAATTTCGAAAAAAAAAAGATACTCAGAGATTGAATTCTGAGATAATTTCACTATAATTTATTGAAAACGTTAATTGTTTACAAGCACTTAGTGACACAAAAAAACAGTTGCTCACGGACACTTATACTCACCATGGCAATAAGCAGGCATGACCATGTACAAGTGCAGATTACGCATGTAATTTATTGAACATTGTTACATTGATTGATACATACTACCATATATCCATCTATTTATCGAAAGACAGTTTTTGAAGTATAAGTTAAATGTTAAAAACTCCACAGTTACTGTGATTAAATTTTGGTCCGGCCGTCCTCCGGATCTGCTGCTCCAGCGCACACGTGACTGTGTTGTCTCGGTTCTGAAGAGTTTCTATTGTAATTATTTAATAAAGTGAACTCCATAGACTGAAGAAAGTGTACACTATGCTGTTACTCTCATTTATACTACTATAAAATTTAATTATCTCTTGGATTAGTCATTAATCAAACCCGGTCCGGCATGGTCAGGTGGTTAGGACACTTTACTTGTAATCTGAGGGTCGCGGGATCGAATTCCCGTCACATCAAACATGCTCACCCTTTCAGCAGCTGGGGCGTTATACCATAACGGTCAATTCCACTACTTGTTGAAGAAAAGTAGCCCAAGACTCGAGTTAGCGGTGAGTGGAGATGACTAGCAGCTTTCCCTCTAGTCTTTCACTACTAATTTAAAGACGGCTAACGTAGTTAGCTCTCATGTAGCATTGCGCGAAAGTAAAAACCAAACACTAATCAAATTACATTTTAACAGTAACTTTAACTGAAAGGACCATTGGATACCAAAAACAGAATTTCAACAGTAGTTGATTGTGATAATATTTAAAACTGGAAGAAACACTATGAGAGTAAACGTACACGCACACGATACCATTAAGGCATCTCAATCAGTAAAGTTACTTTCTAGAGCCCATAAGAAAGAAGAGAGAAGGACTTAATATATCACCCACAATACAAAGGGTGTAGAGTTTGAATGATTGTTTTATATTTAACCCACAAAATTACACTATGGGCTACTTGTGCTCTGCCCACCTTGGGTATCGAAACCCGCTTTTTTGCAGTATAAGTTTACAGACATATCGCCATGCCACTGAAGGGAGCAGGGTGTAGGAAAAGCTCAGTGAACATAAATGTAATAGAAAAACAACTCATCACAATTTTCAATAATGTTTTCTGTAGCCAGTTTTATTTTATATATATGTTTTAAATATAACATCATACGTTAACCACTAAATTTGACTGTTTTTGAGTTATCAAATTGTCAAGTTAATGTTTTTTAAATTAGTAACAATTGTTCTCCACCCTAAAGGTCCGGCATGGCAAGGAGGGTTAAAGCATGCGACTCGTAATCTGAGGATTGCTGGTTCGCATCTCCGTCGCACCAAACATGCTCGCCTTTTCAGCCGTGGGGGCGTTATGATGTGACGGTCAATCCCACTATTCGTTGGTAAAAGAGTAACCCAAGAGTTGGCGGTGGGTGGTGACGACTAGCTGCCTTCCCTCTAGTCTTACACTGCTAAAGTAGGGACGGCTAGCGCAAATAACCCTCGTGTAGCTTTGCGCAAAATTAAACAAACAATCCACCCTAAAAGTTAAGTAAAAAAATAAAAAGCCTTATGAACTTTTATCAGTCGGTTTAATTATAATTATTGCTCCAAAGAGTAAGAAGCGTTTAAGTTATACTTTCAAATGCACCACAAAAATAATCGAAAACGTCACAAAATTATTAAAAATGCCTATCATTAGCGACATGATTTAAAAAGTATCTTAATAAATTACAAAAAAATAGATTTCAAATGAATGACTTTTAAAAACGCGAAAACGTATTTTTATTTCAAAGTATCACTGGCTGTCCGTGAAAAAAAAATTACGTATCTCACATATTCGATTATCATCACAAAATAGAAGGTTGTCAGATACTATTTCGTCACTCATTTTTTGTGGAAATTGATTGTATACACTTAAGGTTGTCCAAACTTATGATTAAGACATTGGAATCTTTCAAGTTTTGTATATTACTACAAACTGTTTGTTTTTTTCTTTTGAATCATTTTGGTATATGAGTGATTTTTTTTGCTCCGGAGGGTTGCTGGACACTGATGCACGGGGACCGTGCTCCGATTCTATTTGACAATGTTCCAAATCCTCAGCTGAATTCTTGAAAAATCAGAATTGAAAAACATGATCGACATTGGACTGAAATGTCGAAAATCTCTTGCCTATAAGGTCGATCCCGAATCTTTTCAGAACCTAGCGGAGCCTCCAGTATCAGTAATTTATGTACATCTTATGTGATACTTTGTGGTTATTCTTCTAGGTTTTCCAACTTAGGTATAACATGGCAAAAGCAATCGTTGACAGATTTCTCAGACACAAAATATCAGTAGTTGTTATTTGACATTACTGTATGTTTTAGGTTGTTTATTGGTTGTTTGTTTTTGTTTTATTTCGCGCAAAGCTACAGAAGGGCTATCTGCGCTAGCCGTCCCTAATTTAGTACTGTAAGACAAGAGGGAAGGCAGCTAGTCATCACCACCCACCGCCAACTCTTGGGCTACTCTTTTACCAACGAATATTGGGATTGCCTGTCACATTATAACGCTCCTACGACTGAAAGGCGAACATGTTTGGTGCGATGGGGAGTCGAACGCCTTAACCCACATGGCCATGGCGGGCCTTCTAAGTTATTTAATCGTTAAAAATGATTTTGTTACTTCATTTAAGACGATTGTTTAAAATTCGTGCTATATTATTATGACCGTTTTCTATTTTCATCACTGATCTCTCGGTCATTTACAGGGAACTACATCGGCCGCTAGACCATTGTTCCATTGGACGCTCATCTCACGACCGCCTTAGGACTACAATTTGCATGCCAGCCAAGAGTGCGCGTGCGCACTGGCGGCGGGAACGCGAGCCGTCGTGCCAGACGCTAGCGTGCCACAAACTAGGAAAGATGGAACACTGTGTGGTGGGTGTAGTGTCGGCTGTTGCCTGGTTACTGCATTGGAACACGTTATCAGCAGACTTCGCCTACGATGACAGGTGAGAGGACTTATTGTACTGAAATTTTTAAATACTCTCATGTATTTTTTTTTATCCGTTAAAGAACGAGAGGATTAACCTATTTCACATTATTAATCTCAAACTCTGAAACCTGCGATAGGGTTAGCGGCTCATTGTGAGTCGTCACCTTGTTGAGTACGGAAGGCGCCAAGGGCAGACGCTCAGAGTAAACGGCCAAAGACAAAATTATGTTATAAATTTAAAGCTTAGAATGAATCAAGAAGTATGAACAAACCTTTAACGTAGTACATCTCATTGAAAAAACACCCAAAAAAATCAAACCCAAGTATGAAGTTTATAAAACGAATATTGTTGAAAATCTAAACAATGAGCTCAAACATTTAGGAAGCAAGAAGTTAACCCCCGGTCCAGGTCGAGCTATAGGCCTCAGGCCTAGCTCTGGTGATTACTCACCTGTTAGACCCGGTCTCTCGGAGGCCACGTCGGCTTGTCTTCTTGGGTCGGGGAGACTCGGTTTATGATGTGTTTAGAACCTATCAGTGTCAGGTTTTTTCTTTTGTTGATGTGAAATGATGGGATACTGAAAACACAATGAAGGTTTTGAATGACAAACACGTAAATTTATGACAACTTCTAAAGTTTTTAATTTTTTTCAAAACAATAGTACCTTATATTTTATTGTTCTTTCTTTGCACATGTAATTGATAATTAATTTTTACTTTTATTACTTGAAACACTCATTTTATAAAGTTATATGATTTACCCTGAAAAGAATACCATTTAACCTCGAACATAAATGAATTACCTTCAAAGCTTTGTTAAAAAAGCAGTATATTTAAATAATTTTCTAATTAACTGTTAAAAACAATTGGAGGAAATTCAATGTGTGATTCAGTGGTAAGCCCTAAACTGAGTTTCGATATCCGGGGTAGACACAGCACTCAATAAAGAAGCCCTTTTTGTAGCATTTTGCTTAACAACAAACAAAAAACACACGTTTACAATGAGCAGTACTCCCTTAGTTTAGAAAGGACGTTGAGCACGCCATGTGGTTATTAGAAACTGTTTTATCAGTTGAAAGAAATGGCTCAAAAGGTATATTACAAATCCAGGATTAGGGGCTTAAATATGTAGCAAAATTGTCATATGGTTTAAAGATTTATATCAGTATTTGTTTTAAAATATAATTCTCATGGTATGGCTCAAAAGGTATATTACAAATCCAGGATTAGGGGCTTAAATATGTAGCAAAATTGTCATATGGTTTAAAGATTTATATCAGTATTTGTTTTAAAATATAATTCCCATGGTATGGCTCGAAAGGTATATTACAAATCCAGGATTAAGGGCTTAAATATGTAGCAAAATTGTCATATGGTTTAAAGATTTATATCAGTATTTGTTTTAAAATATAATTCCCATGGTATGGCTCGAAAGGTATATTACAAATCCAGGATTAGGGGCTTAAATATGTAGCAAAATTGTCATATGGTTTAAAGATTTATATCAGTATTTGTTTTAAAATATAATTCCCATGGTATGGCTCGAAAGGTATATTACAAATCCAGGATTAGGGGCTTAAATATGTAGCAAAATTGTCATATGGTTTAAAGATTTATATTATTATCTGTTTTAAACTATAATATCATTCCCATGGTATTGTAAAGGACACGCATTTAAAAAAAATAATTTCACTGATTTTTCGTAAACTATGAGAGAATAATTCATCAATGACATATGAGCATCATGTGTTTCAATTACACTAACTGCAAATTATGGTTGAGAAGAACAGTTTGATAAGTTTATATGTGAATAAAGAACCACTTCTTTAACGAGAAGTTTCCATCAAGAAAGTCACACATTTTGTGTGAGAAAACTCCAGAAACTGATAACGCAGTCTTAGATGCCAGTTCAGAACAAAACGTTTAAGCGTAAATATGAGCTTTAACTGCTGATAAAGTATTTAAATGTTAACGGTACCATTAAAAAGTCAAATTTAGTAGGTTAGCTAAATGACAGTAGCTTCTTTTTTATTTAAAAAAGCATATGATTTTTTATCTATTTCTATAGTTATCTTTCTGTTCGTGTGCTCTTCGTTAATTCGTCTTGTGCTAAAGGGCAGTAAATGTTAGACGACACTTTATTACCGCTCTATAGACTCCGGCCGAAAGTTTTAAAAAATTCCTCAGAGATTTTAAGTTGGTTTGATTTTGAGCTAGTTAGTGATTTTCTACGTAATTTGTAGATGTTTGATTTTGTATATTTGTTCAAAATACCTTTTTGCATACAGAAGAATATAGCAGTAACAATTAGAGTGATTGATTCAGGAAACGGGATGCATCGCTACTACCTTGCAGTATTTCATATTGCTGTCAACAACTTAAAAGTACAGATATTGGTACGAGACTCAAATGAAGTTCGTTTATCGTTCTATAATAGAATGTTTACAGAGTGGTGAGAAACAAAAAATCAAATTGTAGGCACTAAACGTTTGATAGGAATGACAACATGTACATTATTTAATAACTATGTTACCTCTCACATGCATGTGTCACGCTGCCTCGAAAACACAAAATATACCATTTTTGATTTATTTTCATACAGGACTTCAAGCATCTTCGTGAAGTGCTTTAGTAACATGTGAATGGTTCTCAACTTATTTTCTTCTTTTTAAAGCAAAATTAAAATTATACATTAAACTCATAAATGTATTGTCATCCAGGTGCGCTGCTAGAAAAGTTTGAAGTAACGTTGTTGTGTTTACGACAATACAAAAGAGCATGCAGGTTGGACAGTGGTTGGTTTTCTACTAAACAATGCGACACTCAGTGCATGTGTGGAGTTATTGACAGGCAAATGAGTTTATTCACATTCGCTTCTCGTGACTTTTTCCATTGATGCACATTTTCATTGTGCATAGTAGTTTGTCCAGAACGAGGCTAACGACACTCATGTGCAGTAAACACTTATTGACACGTGTAAGGTTATTCAATGTTGTTGTGTTTTTCCTTAACAAAATGCATAAACATTTCATGTGAGCCAGACTAGTCGAACTTTGTGCTCTTAAAAATGGTAGTAATACAGTGTCTTTACCCTCTAAAACTTGTGAATAGACATAAATAAAAATTGTTTGTACTCCAGAAAAATTGTTTTTATAATTATATACATGGTTATTACACAGAAGTTTATATTTTTAAACAACACATTCAACCATATTGAAGCTTCATTGAATGATGTGTTATTCTATGTTGTCAGTAATACATGTGACTTAAGGTTTAGTTAACAGTAACACATGAGTTATTCTAGTAAACCTGATTACATTGAGTCATACAAACTATGATTCTCTCTTCAGTCCTTCACAGATATATACTGTACTCTTAAAGGTACTAGCTAGCTGAGATAATAGAGTCACTAATGTTGCCACCGTATTCCCTAGTTTACGAATATAATTGTTATTTTAGAAACATTAGCAGAACGTTAAAGTTATGTTCTAGCATCTCAAAGACAGCAAGTGCTGGAATGCAGATATTTAAATCTAACGGAAGATTTTCCACTTATAATGTAACTAGAACCTTAATTAACATACTTCTACCAACACACATGATCCAAATTATTCAATAATAATATGAACAATGCAGCGTTTTGTAGTCATTGGTTCAGTATTACTTCTGACTATGTGACTTTAAATTGCTCTTAGCAGTATGAATTCTGACTATGTGACTTCAAATTGTTCTTAGCAGTATTAATTCTGACTATGTGACTTCAAATTGTTCTTCGCAGTATTAATTCTGACTATGTGACTTCAAATTGTTCTTAGCAGTATTAATTCTGACTATGTGACTTCAAATTGTTCTTAGCAGTGGTTAATTTTGACTATGTGATTTTAAATTGTTCTTAGCAGTATTAATTCTGATTATGTGACTTTAAATTGTTCTTAGCAGTATTAATTCTGACTATGTGACTTCAAATTGTTCTTAGCAGTATTAATTCTGAATACGTGACTTTAAATTGTTCTTAGGACTAGTTGAAACAAAATCGTTTTACACAACTTTGGTAGTCGTGTTCATTCACTAAAAAAAAAAAGTTGACCTACGGCCTGAGCAAACCTGGAAGCGCTTGTTCCCCATTGTTGATCACTGGATTTATAAGTTTTATCGTGATAGTTTCCAGAATACGCAAGTCTCTTTGTGCGATCTGAGAAAGGTCTTGAAGTGTTAGTTGGTCGATGGGCTGTCGATACAGTTCAGTACGTGTTTTGTTGTATGTATGGGGTTTACATTTTTGAAGTTTAGATGTTCATTGAATCGTTCTTGTCTGGTGACTGTCGACGAAGAAAAGACCTCTGTACAGAAGAGCTCGAGCTTGTTGGTCGTTTTCTTGGATTGCTTATAAACATTTACCTCAAAATTACAAAGAATAAAAATTCTTTCCAAAATACAAGAATTGGAGATGTTGGATAATTAAATCACAGTATATTGAATTATTCAAATAAGATAATTTATATGGAGTTTTAGAACTCCATCGAGTCGGCTTTTTGTGAGAAAAATGATACTTAATCTGGTCAGAAAATTTCAAAAATGACAATATGATCTGGAGAGTATTGACTATCTTCTACTAATCTAATTGGCCAGGTTAAGCTGCTCGACTCATAATCTGAGGATCGCGGGTTCGAGTCCGCGTTACACCAGATGTGCTTACTCTTTCAGCTGTGGGAGTGTTATAATACTACGGTCAACCCCACTATCCGTTGATATTAGGAACAGCTAATAGAAACATCTGTAATGATGGACTAGATTAGCAAGATATCTCACGTACCTTGTAAGGTGTCGTCTGCAGTACAGCGTACACCGACTTTCGTTTAAGCTTCAATATCATTTTATACAGTGCGAGCGTAATTGTTTTATTAATTGAAATACTTGAAAATTATTTTTTTAAAAGGAGACATTCCCTTATTTATAGTGGGTTGCGACATTGTAGCTGCTAAAATACTAACACAATGTTTTTCTGTTTAAAGAAATGACACATTTTTTTCAAAAGTTTTAGCGGGATATTTTTAATGAAAATAAAGTCCACAAAATTGCGCGTATAAGGAAGGACTCCTCATGAAAGAATGTGTCTCTCACAATATTCCAACACACTGTGAAATATTGCAATGTCCAAGTCCGTAATGTTAATTAATTAATTTAAAGAGTTTAAGGTTTTTGTATTATTCTTTAATCTGACGTCTATATAATAAATTTA
Organism: Tachypleus tridentatus; assembly: GCF_004210375.1. Taxonomy (NCBI): domain Eukaryota; kingdom Metazoa; phylum Arthropoda; class Merostomata; order Xiphosura; family Limulidae; genus Tachypleus; species Tachypleus tridentatus. The sequence continues at coordinate 80,019,060 of NC_134834.1, read as the reverse complement.
AGACACTCGTGTGTGATAAAATATATATATGTATACATACCGTCGTAATTGGAGAGTAACTTGTTGATGTAATCCTGTGATGTACCATTTTGAAATTTTTAACTCCACTGATCCAGTTTGTCCAGTTTTCCACGACAAGGATGCATCTGATGCTTATCAGGAGTTTTAACTAGCTGAATATGTGAAGCACGGAAAACGTGTTAGGGTGAGGTTTGTTTGGTGGGATATATTGCCATAAATTGTTCCTCTTCCAAAATAGGGCATTATATCAAGCTTTGGAGCCGTTTTCCGCACCTTCTGTGCCTCCAAATTAGCCCGAAGGTGTGAACTGTTCGACGCCGGTTTGTGGCGCTGTCACAGGAGATAAGCTTGTATTGGGTTTAGGTGACATTTTGTCTGTTTATCTGGCCACAGCATCTTGAGAAACTGGCAGTCGAAATCAGTAACGTAGAAGAATACTGATGAGACGAAATATTGTCCTGGGTGGAGTTATCAGCTTTGACATTAACATAGAAAACCAATAACGCTTGGAGTTAATGAGGATGAATATAAGCTTACTGTCATATAAACCTACATTACATAAAGTATGACATACCTTATATGAATATTTTATACTCTTTAGAAGCCTTAATTGGGGAACCACAATGTATCGAAATTGGTTGCAGTGTTAAAGTCTGAATTGAAAGCCAACTAATAATTAAAGTAGAATTTATCGAAATATCATAAAATGGAAGTACATGCTTTTTACTTACGTTCAAGAAGATGCAAATTATCCTTTTTTTTCAACTGATTTAGAAATACAGCATTTAGGCAACATTAAATTATATATTATTTTATAAAATTACTCAGAGCTTATTAGCGGTAATATCATAGTACGTTTCATAGTTAAAGACCTTTAGTGTGGCAATTCCCCAAAGAGGAACCAGTCACATTCCGAAGAGTTTTAGGTAATTGTTATTGTAATTTTTGTAGGTTATTTTAATTTTCTCAAATCATAACACTTGTACATGTGACAGGTTAAACGAGGGTTTTTTTTCCATGTCAAAAAAAAAGTAAACTGTTAAAGATACAGGTTTACAAAAACAAATTTTGTTATTAATTTATTTTTGAGAAAAAAACCAACAAAAACTCAAATTAAATTCGTTTTTTTTTATTTATTCATTATAAATGTTTTGTTGTAATTTTCGATGTTTCCATAAACCTAACACAGAACACGCAAGATGGCACTCTTCATAAATGATTATTTTTAATGTTTTTTTTTTGTTGTTGTTGTTGGTGGTGGTGGTGATGATGGTGAAAACAAGGACTGTAAAATAACTTGCAGTCTTAAATCGTAAAATAAATACAGTTTTTGTTGTCAGAACACAAACACACAAAAAGCAAAATCATCATTGATGGTTAAACTCATGTTTAACCAGCCATTTTTAACAAACGTTACTTTTCCAAAAGAACGAAACTGTGAAAATTAATACTTGAATTTGATTCGTTCGTAAAACAAACAAACGGAAAAAATAAGATTCTAATATACAGCGATCCCTTATCTAAGGCTGACTTTTCTTATATAAGGTAACAGTAAAAACTGACGAAAAACCCTTCACATTTTTATGAGTAATGTAGAGACAAGTAAATACGAACTGGTGTTGATTAAAATTCCTTTCAGTGTAAATGACCCGGCATGGCCAGGTGGTTAGGGCGCTTGACTCGTAATCTAAAGGTCCATATCACACCAAACATACTCGCCCTTTCAGCCGTGCGAGAGTTATAATGTAATGATCAATTCCACTCTTCGTTGCCCAAGAGTTGGCGGTAGGTGGTGATGACTAGCTACTTTGGCTTTAGTCTTACACTGCTAAATTAGGGACGACTAGCGCAGATAACCCTCGTGTAGCTTTGCGTAAAATTGAAAAAGAAACAAACAAAAATAAACTCAATGTAGTTTTGTGAAACTTAATATATACAGTGGGCCTGTATTATATGTTTTTAATCAATTAAACATACCAGATTTGCTCTTCAAATTATCTATAAAAATTTACATACCAAGACGATTGCAACCCTTTCCATGTACCTCTGAGAAATAATTCCACAGGTTTAGATAAAATTGTTATTACTTAAATCTTTCAGACTAACGGCATTCGACAGTTTACACACGATTCAGTCTGTAAATATATTGCAATATTTGAAATTTGTGGACAGAATAGCTTCTTGAGGTAATCAGATCACGGCATTACAATATTAATACTAATATTTATAAATTTGATAATATTATTCTGAACATGAAATATTTGTTCATGTAATACGCTGATGAAAGCAAACACTGAAAATCTTTACAAACTTCTATGATTAGTTATAACTTTCAAGTCTTATTGTTCGATCATTGGGCTATTTTACATTTGTATTGGAAATTCGAATATTCCTCACGAACCTTGTGATTTCTCATCTGTTTCAGGTCGTTTGGTAAGGATATATATATATATATATATATATACGTGTTTTGATAACTCACAAAATGCGTCTAAATTTTGAGTGACATTTCTCTTTATTGGTTTGTTTTGAAATTCACACAAAGCGAAACGAGGGCTATTTGCGCTATCTGTCCCTAATTTAGTAGTGTAAAACCAGAGGGACGGCAACTAGTCATCACCATCTACCGCCAACTCTTGGGCTACTCTTTTACCAACGAATTGTGGGATTGCTTGATACCTTATAACACCCCCACGGCTGAAAGGGCGAACATGTTTGGTGTGACAGGGATTCGAACCCGCGACCCTCGGGTTACGAGTCGAGGTGCCTTAACCTTCTGACCATGCCGGGCCATTTCTTTTTTTAAACAACTTGAAATACAATTTCGTGATAGCTCACGAACTTGCATTTTTCACCAAAGTGGACTCGAATCCTTGGATATCTACTTTAATACAACTTGATGTTTAAAATTAATAAATTAACGGCTTATATGTATGTGTATTTTAACAAGCAACCAGCGAATTCTTATTTACACAACGTAAGTGTTGTGTGAATAATTTTTATCGCTTTACTGATTTGAAAAAAAAAAAAAATCATTGTCATCTCGTTTGTTTCGTCACCAAATATTTCAAATAAAGCAAACGTTCTGTTAGCTGTAGTCTTATTTAGTCATAAAACCGTTATGCTCGAAGTAAAATCTGAATGAAATGAGATTAGAATTGTGATGAACGCCTCTAGGCCTGCCTTATAACACGTTTTAGTGATTAATTGTGCTCGGTTGAGCACAATATACGTAAATGAAAACAGATTAATTATTTTGCAGTTGCCGCACGACAAGTGGATTACTTGCTGATTGTTAAAATGCCGTGTTTTAATATCTTTCTACGTTGACGTTCCCGAATGAAATATCGACGTTTCAGCGGAACAGGAATCCGAGGTTCAGCGCACTGTATAAAGACTTCCAGCGAAGCATAGGCATGATCTAGTAATAGCCTTGCTGGTTGGCATGAAAAGGATTTACTTGAAATGCTCAGTATCTAGAAAAGCATTAAAGGAAATCAATAGGATTTTCCAACTTTAAGACATGGAACGCTGTATAAAACTGACCTGTTTTCATTCAACCTTGGCATAAAACTAGCGATCATGCACTCGTCATTATACGTAAGTTGAAGGAGTAAACGGAAGATTTGGAGAACATATGACACAATTATGATACTTCAGCCCTGCATACAGTCGAACATGTGATAAAATTATTTCATTTGAGTCCTGCATACAGTCGGTAATGTTAGGCTTAGTGTCATTTCTCATTTGTGGCTGGGTACTTCTGTGATCAAATTAAATTCACATAACTGGGTTTCAACTGATCTTTCTCGATATTAAGAAATCTAGTCCAATTCGAACGCTTCAATTTCTTATCTTGTTTGTTTTTGTAGACCAGCTAAAACTCATAGTTAAGATAAATCATAGACATCTCCGTTGTCTTTTTATTTATACCAGGGTTTTGTTATTGTACGCAAACCATAATTCGCATAAAGCTGAAACATAGGAATCTTCTAAAGACTGTTTCTCATATGCTTGCGTCAGTACGGCTATCTTAAAAACAGCAACAAAAAACACCAGAAAACCAATTTGTTATTAAAGGTAAGATATCAGACTAAACTTGACATCCCTATCGGGATGGTAGCGTCAGCTTTTCAACTCATTACATTTGTTATCGATCTTTTCTCCTGGTTCTCCACCATGAACCTGAACGTGGATTGGCTCTATTGCAGAGTTCTGCATTTCAGAATTGGAGAACCGGTTTCGAATCCGAACAGTGTCATAAAAAGATACCTGCAACAATGTGAGCTATGTGTGCGCTGTAAAAGTGATGGCAAATTCTCCAGCGAAGGTGATTGTTAATAGGGTGCTATTGATTGGTTGTCTCTCTCTGGTCAGTAGTTCAAAATTTTATTTTGCATCCTTGGTAGCTTTAACAAATATACTTTAAGGAAACCGAGTAAAAGCTATCCACAAGGAGTATCTTTAATGATCAAAGATCTGGAGAATAAATTAACTTATTATCTTTAACCACGGAGGAAGATACTATGTCAACTTTAACCACGGAGGAAGATACTATGTCAAGTTGCTTCTTTCGAACACCTTTTAAGGTCGAATCATTTTAGACGGAGATGTGCAGTTTAAACTACTATTTTGATTTTTTTTTTAAATATTCGCATACAAGTGCTATCTGCACTAGTTGTCTATAATTGTCAATTGATATATATTGTTAACTAGTTATAGTTCCCATAGTCGCCTCCAACTTATAGGCTACTTTAATGAAATATTGGGTTTTGGTGGTCACTTTTATGACATCCACGATTCAAAAATGAAACATGCGACGTATTTGGATCTTCGGTTTAACAACATGGCACGCTAAGTACTAAATCACTCTAAATTTAGCCCTTAAAGAGTGCTGTTTCGAAAAGTACTTTGAACAAAGCGTAATAAATGAAATATATATGTTTTAATTAAATATTGTTGTGAGCTATTTGTTCAATCATATAGGCAAATATGCAACCATTTATTCTAAAATTGTATATTAATTGTACATATATATATTTAAAGTATGTTCAATATGTTATTCAATTATATACTGTAATAACCTAAGTCAAAATTCGTGTTTATTGTAATATTGCAAAGCCAGTTTGGGCAATCGGGGAGACAACATAAATCCCAAGATGTATAACATCTAGTTTGTATGTGATGTGTGTTCCGGATATGCGTCTGAAAAGCAAAGGGAAAATCGGATGTTATAAACTAAATCATTGTCTGAAACAAGGAATAGCTTGATAGATCGGATATGGCTATCCAGTTCCGATGTTTTAAATAAGGTTGTTCTCTGAAACAAGGAATAGGTTGATAGATTGGATGTGAATATTCAATAAAGATGTCTTAAATAAGGTTGTTCTTTGAAACAAGAAATAGATTGATAGATTGGATGTAACTATCCAGTTCAGGTGTTTTAAATATGGTTGTTCTCTGAAACAAGGAATAAGTGGATAGATTGGATGTGACTGTCCAATTCGGATGTCTTAAATAAGGTTGTTCTCTGAAACAAGGAATAGGTTGATAGATTGGATGTAACTATCCAGTTCAGATGTTTTAAATAAGGTTGTTCTCTGAAACAAAGAATAGGTTGATAGATTGGATGTGACTGTTCAGTTCAGATGTCATAAATAAGGTTATTTCCTGAAACAAAGGAACGCTTATATTCAGATAGCGTCAAGTTTAATATTTAAACGGAAATGGATTCGTATAAATAAGGATTTCTCAATGAAGTGTTGTAACGTAATATGTTGTCATATAAATTAGGAAATTATAGGTGTATAATCGTTACAAATGTCTAGATTAGTCTGCTTGTAAACTAGACTAGATATTTCATTGTAATTATTTTATACTAGTAAATTAGAATTTATTCAGAGATCTTACGAGTGAAAGTAAAGATGAACATGTCATAATATGTGAACCACAACATGAGCAATATCCAATGCTTAATAATACCAAGACTTGTTATAGCTTAATATAATTTACAACAAAAAACTTTATAGTTGTTTATTTGTGCTGTTATCTTATCCATTGCCACAGTTTAACATTGTCAAAACTATTTGTATTTTTAGTTGTTATAAAAATGCCTATGTATACATATATATATATTAGTGAATTTAAATTTAATATTTTTTTTATCTATTTTAGACTTGTTTATGGCCCGGCATGGCCAGGTGGTTAAGGCACTCGACTCGAAGGAACACTCAAACAGGTAAAAGACTAACCCAAGAGTTGGCAGTGGGTGGTGATGACTCGCTACCTTCCCTCAAGTTTTATACTGCAAAATTAGCGACGGCTAGCGCAGGTAGCCCTCGTGTAGCTTTGCGCGAAATTCAAAACAAATCAAGACTTGTTTATATAATTATATGTATATATATTTAGACGTAAATGAAGTTTTTAAGTCATAACTGATCCAAATATATGCGTGTGAATAATTATTAGTGTTGTAATATCCACACAACATTAAATAACAAACGTAGTTTCAGTTTCACGTACACTTTTGATTTCTTGTAAGACTCATTGATACTTAAATGGCTAGTATTCAAGAGCCTCACGTAGTTTCAAAACGACCTATATCTATAGCTTTTCTTTTAAAGCATCTTAGCAACGTCGATAAAATGTTTTTCAATGTAACGAATAGTGTCCTCCAAATCAGGCAATAATTTAAAAAGTCCTCATTATTCTCTTTTATAGTCCAGTGCTACACAATGGGCCTTATGCACTCTGCCCACCACGGGAATTTTAACTTTGGATTATAGCATTATTAGTCTGTGACCCGGCATGGCCAAGCGTGTTAAGGCGTGCGACTCGTAATCTGAGGGTCGCGGGTTCGCATCCCCATCGCGCTAAACATGCTCGCCCTTTCAGTCGTGGGAACGTTATAATGTTATGGTAAATCCCACTATTCGTTGGTAAAACAGTAGCTCAAGAGTTGGCGGTGGGTGGTGATGACTAGCTGCCTTCCCTCTAGTCTTACACTGCTAAATTAGCGACGGCTAGCACAGATAGCCCTCGAATAGCTCTGTGCGAAATTCAAAAAACAAAGAAACTTGTTAGTGCGCAAATTTTCCGCTGAAGCACTTGTGGATTTTTCACGTGAAGCTTATTGTTAATGTTCGCTAATATTATTGTATTCAATAATTTGAAAGGTTATATTGAACTCTCGAACGAATTAAAGGCAAGAAGTAAATGATAATATGTAATAATAGTCAACACTCGAATAACAATATGGCGTAGACTGTCAGTAGTTTTGATATTCGATACTGTAAGCATTTAAGCTAATTCTCTGTGTATATTACAGCTACACTTTTAGACGAGTTGTGTCAGATCGGCAAGACCTCTGTCGAAGGTAACAATGTCCCATTTACGTCAACTTTAACCAAGTTGAGTAGTTGAGGCTTCAGAGCCCCCACTTTCTATCCCCTCTTTCCCAAAGACCGTAATAAGCGTTTGGTATGCAATTACCTGCACTGGTCGGTTGGGATGTACTAAGCCTATCATTACGAGCACTACTTTTCCATCACCATGTAATTTGTGTCGATTATATAAGCAGCTGACACTTAGCCTCGTCCCCAGGTTTACCTTAACTAGAAATGTTAGTTCGACATTGACTTTTTACAGCGCTGTTTCATACACCTTGTTGTTATAAGATTTAGGTGTGTCTTGAAAAGTACTGAATTTGGTGAAAAGTTTCACAACAAGGAAATAAAACTTACTAATACGTATTACGCTTGAAGAGGTCAGAGGCTTCACTTAATATCGAAATTACTTTTTTAATAGAAAATACGGTACTTTACGGTAAATACTGACTTACTGACTTACTTGCTTACCAACCATGGCTTTGTGGTCACAAGGTAATAATCGGTAAGTTATGAGCTAAGATAGCTTCTTTAATAGGATTGAGTTTGCATGTGGTTAAAAGTATTTTACTTGTAAGGTCTTGTTAGTGAAAAGGGAAATACCAGCTGCACGTGTATAAAATATATTCATGGAATAATTCAGTATAAATAGCATGTGTTAACGATATTTCGATATCATTCATGACAGTTCTAAGTTTCGCTATTTTTTAAAGCTGTACGAGAACATCAGAAATATTTCATATATCATTTAACAAGGTGAGACAAAAAGGTTTCTTGTATGGTACACAGATGACAGCAACGCTACAGTGTACAGGTAAGAGCAACATTACAGTAACAACAATAACAATACCATTATATGTTGTACAGATGTGCATAACATTACAGTGACGTAATATTAGAAGGCAGTATGAACGGTAATTTAGTTTCAGGTGCATTTTTAGCCAACGTACTTTTGTTCCTAGAAGTTGAAGTATTTCAGATTAGCAATATAAATCAGTTAAAACGTTATACTTGGGATTTAATATGTCAATATTTTTTCACAACGCTCTAGTGTAAATCACCTGTGGATGCTATAAATCTCTCGTATGGATTTCAGTCGATTTTTCTTTTGAAAATGTCGCTAGGTGCGAGTTATCTCCACTGATTCAGTATAGGTTGGACAGGCTCGGAGATATGCCTTTATCTACACTGTTTATTCTAAACATATTCTGTTTTCCAAGCCCTCCACAGAAAAGCTACTTGCAAAGAGACATCGTATAAATAACAAATTCAAAATTAAAATGTCTTCATTGTAGTTAGTTGTAAATAAACGTCTCGCATGTACAGTTCACATTAAAAAATGGTGGTATATACTTGTTAACATTTAGAAGTGTCCCAATATATGTTACAGCAAGCACATGTGTAGTAATAGTCTTTGAACAATGTTAATAGCTTTAAAATCATTCCATGAGAAGTGTTTTGCTCATTTCAATTCAATATACACCCTGTAACATACACTAAGGGGTTTAAAACAGGGTCTATTTTTTTTCTCGTTAATTTTACATATTCTCCTTAAATTCACGTATTTCTTACTTCTGTCTTTTCGCACTTTTCATTAATTTTTAAAATAAATTTCACTGGCTAAATTGTACAACGTTTCTTGCTGATTTACTATTCCAACTGTGCACGAGGGCGGTTTCCGCACTAGTCTGCAAATTTCGTTTCATTCATATGTCTGTTCTTTATTTTTTAATTTATTCGTTTACCTCTTATAAATATTCTACTTTTGCTGTCATTATAATGACATTTCTTTCTATTAACTTATTCAGCCATTACTATGGCACTTACGCCGTCATTTGTACATATTATGGAATCTGCTATTACTGCTTTACTTCATGTTGTATTACACAGTCGGTTATTATTTTCTTACCAAGTCGGTACCTTTCTTACCTTTATCCTGTCGGTAATGTCTTGCACTTCTTTCTAAACATATTCAACGAACAGAGGTCTTTAGTTATTATGTTTAACATAACGTGTTGACACTGCCTTACCAGAACTGATGTCAGTAACTTTCACACACAGTGTAATATGTCGTCCCTAACTTACTATACAAGTCTGTCATTACTGTAATTGCTATAATCTACTAATACCGTCATACCAAAACTGTCATCACTATATTTTATATGATGTTGTCTCACTATATGTATAGATAAATAGATACAAGACTGGTGTTACTATAATTGCTATAATCTGTTAATACTGCCTCACATAAACTGTCATTACTGTTTTTCATGTAATACGCAGAATTGCACATTCTTACCTTATTATACCTAGCTAACTGATGGTATTCTTGTACAGAGTGATTTTTCTTCCAGCCTTTGTTATCTTTATACATGAGGGTCTCAGGTCCGAGTTTCAGTTAGCAAAGTCCTTTACAAAATTATTTTTTAAAAGTCATAGTTAACAGAGCGAACTGCTGCTAGTCCCTGGACAGTTAACGTTTCAAACACCACGTTGTTTAGTAATTAGTTTACTGTTTCAGTAAAAAACGAATGAGATCGGAAAAGTTTCTTCACAAATCAACCAGTGTAGTTGAATGCTGTTTACCTCAGATGATTTATTGAATATCAGTAAACGTCAAGTGATTCTCTATGTCAGATTCTCAAATAATATTGGGTTAGACGTACTTAGTAGTTGGTTAAAAAAATTCGCTTCATTTTGCTACAAAATCACAATTCATACTTTGGGGTTGTGGGTGTGTTATAAAAATGACAGTCAAATCCAAGGCAGAACTTGTAGAAGTCTCGAAGGTAAGTCGCTTGGAGAACAATAACGAAAAAAATACACACTAACATTAATCGCATCATTTTTCCTAACAGGAATATTAGTTAATTCAGTTCAAAATAATTAAACAACTGGAAACAATATTAAACCATTTCGTTTTATTTATACAACAACAATTTCTAATGATGAAAAATGGAAGAAATAACAACAAGCTGTTGAATAATCTGAAAGAGGCAGTCTTGTTTGTTTGTTTTTGAAATTTCGAACAAAGCTACACGAGGGCTATGTGTGCTAGCCGTCCCTAATTGAACAGTGTAAGACTAGAGGGAAGGCAGCTAGTCATCACCACCCACCGCCAACGCTTGGGCTACTCTTTTGCCAAAGAATAGGGGGATTGACAGTAATATCATAGTGCTCCCACTGCTGAAAGGTTGAGCATGTTTGGTTTGACCCTCGGATTACGAATTGAGTGCTTTAGCCACCTGGCCATGCCATGCCAGTTGAAGAAGAGAGAAAATATTAAATCTTTTCAATAGGAAAAATAAAGAAGTTATCAATATCTCGTCAAGCTACTGGGTCATGAGCATGTTGCAGTTTGTTCTATCACTTTAAGTCCGAATTCATAATTCTCATTTATCTTCTCTTACACGAATGGATTTAAAGCACCCTGAACAAGTGCCTGGAAGGATTGTTTGTTTTCAGAAAAGAAAATTTGAATGCTTTCGGTATTTTGTTTTTATTCCAGACAATTCGAAATAAATAACGCTTTGTAATAAATATTCTTATTCATTTTTATTTTTCATTTATAACTCATGAGTTCAAAGTTTTAAGTCAGGACGGAAATTGCTTTTTTCACGAGCTCCCGAACATCGTACTTGAATTAATCTATGGTTGTCTATATTTTAAGCCAGCCCTCCACTTTTATTTGTATTTTTAAGCCCAAGCAACGAGGTGCAGTAGATCATTAATCCAAACTCTTTTTCATTCGCATTTTTAGGATCTTTTTGCTAAGAAAATGGTCACAGAAGATCATTTGTCAAAACCGGTTTTTATTTGTACTTATAGGATCTTTTCTCTAAAGAAATAGGTAAAGAAAATCATTTGTGAAAACCGAATTTTATTTATACTTCTAGGGACTTTTCTCTAAGAAAATAGCTACAGAGGAAATAATTTGTCAAAATCCGTTTTTATTCGTATTTTAGGAACTGGGTTTTGATAATGAAATAAGTACAGAAGATCGTTTTTCCAAAACCTCTCTTAGGTGTTTCTAGACTTTATTTTTTACAAAAGCCAAAATAATTAGCTTGTTAAATGTTGACAAATATTTTATTAATCAGTTATAAGAACAGATGAGTGAAAGTAAAGAAGAATATAAGACTTTTTTATATACTGTTGTATATATATGTTATACCTAGTGCCGATTACACCAGGACTCATCAGGGCAGTTGAGATTTGACACGCTGGTACTAACAGAGACTTTACTTATATCACCAACTGAATTAACAAGAGCTGCTCCACTTTAAGCTAGAAAAAACAACAACATATAAACTGTAATTGTTACCAATTAACGAAACTCCTATTAAACCTCAATGAATTATTGTTCTTTGTTTACACGTTCATAATTGAAAGTTGAAGAACTGATAAAGTGTGTCGCTGCGTAAATACTTAAACACAGTGATATTTTTAGTACATTTAATATGTATAAATCGATTAAACATGGCTTAACGGCTGTGTATCAGTTATGAAGACAATTTCCAAGTCAGAAATGTTTTTACTATTACAGCATGTGCAATATATAAAAATTCAACTTTACTAGTTTCATGTTACGTTATTAGGACATATAACATTAATTGCAGAATAACTATTGTACATTATGAATGTTTCGGATTTAGTAATATCAGTGTCAGAGATATAAGTCATTTTGAATATAAAAATGGTATTTTATTATTTATAGACACGTATACACTATTTTTTTAGAAGCGAGTGACAAATGTTATTCTCATTAAAGGCAAGTATAAGAAGCCCTTTCAGAGAAATTTCACGATATCTTTCTCGACCGAACATGCCTCCCCCCCCATTGGTTTGGTTTGTTTTGTTTTGTTTTGAATTCCGCATAAAGGTACACGAGAGCTATCTGCACTAGCCGTCCCTAATTTAGTAGTATAAGACTAGAGGGAAGGCATCTAGTAAACACCACCCACCGCCAACCCTTAGCCTTCTCTTTTATCGACGAATAATGTGATTGAGCGTCACATTATGATGTTTTCACAGCTGAAACGGCGAGCATGTTTGGTGTGACGGGGATTCGAACCCACGACCCTCAGATTATAAGTCGAGTACCTTAATCACTTGGCCATGCTGCCACCCTCTCCACTGGATCAATGTAAATCTCCAGAGTTACAATGCTAAAATCCAGGGTTCGATTCGCCGCTGTGGACTGAGTACAGACGTAGATCATTTTGTAGCTGTTCAATAAAAAAACATGAACATCGTTCTCCAACCACCACAACTACAAAATGAAACAAAGTGCCGTGTTGATATATAACCTGAAGACTTAGGGACCTTTCTCAAATTAATAAAACTTAGAAATACGTATATTATTTTTGTAAAATAACGTTACTGCAAACATTAACTCTTTTTTATATATGTCATTATTTTATTTCACCCTAAGAATAAATAAAGTATTAAAAACATTATTTTACTTTCTTAAGTACAAAATTTGCTGAAATACTGATGTTTTTTTTTTTCAAATAAACTATTGAACTTAGTATTGCAAGAAAAAATATTTAGTGACTGGCACCGATAGTTGTAAAGCTTATATGCCTATACCTACCTGTTATCTATTGGCGAGCCAAACATAATAGTCTGGTGAACAAAGGTGCCACCTCTTGCTACAGATAACTATTTCTGGAAGAATCACATTTGTATTATATCTTTTTTTCCTGTATTTCCAATAAACTAAACCATTATTATGGATAATTTATACACAGTTTACGATTTCGTGAATAAAATTTATGTTCAAGCTGATATGAATGTTATGATATATGTAGTTACGAATATAAGTAATTAAAGTTTACGTACAGGTCTCTACGTTTGTGTAGTATTACTAAATCATTTTTGGACCGTTCACGGTGTAGTTGCTCTGTTGCTTTAATATTTGATATTTCTCGTTACATTCCACATCTAAAAAATAACTCATGTTTACCGCTTACGACCTACTTCAGATATTTAATATATATCTATGAACTTGTGAAAAAGGTGTATTTTTTACGCTTTTGTAGCATAACTATAAACTAACGGCTCAATGTTGTGTTCTGAATGGTATTATCTGTTCGATACAACGTTCCATGTCATACTTATAAGAAGTTGTTGTCTATAATTTTCTTCTAGACTTTAAAAATATATGTTAGTGAGGCCTAGAATGTTCATTTCTGGTTAATGTCACTGTGTTCAATAAGGATCTTGAAGAAAGAGCCGGTTAGACGACTTATCACACACTTATATGACTCTACCTTTCATCATCTATAAACGTAGAAGTCGTAAAAATTCTTTTGAATGTCATTAAACGTACATCTAAAAAAAAACGATGTGCAGTACCTTGTAATTATACGCCATTGCCGAATGGCTGTTCATTCTATTGTAGACGACAAATAAAATAAAGAGAAATATATATGTTTTATCGTTACAGCGAAGGAGACTTGAGACGTCTTAACGTTTGGATCAATTTAGAGATGAATGTTGTTAAAGTTACCCAATCACATGTTAAAACAGTTACCCCGTCTTTTCCAAGCTATTTTCTGTATTTACGTTTTCGTGTTAAAGTTCTGTTTGCAACAGTGTCGACTCATGGTGTTAAGAGCATAGTGATTTTTAACTGGATGTTCTACTAAAAGTATTTTACATAAGAGGTAATTTTACTCTTAATTATGAATCGTACAAGTATAAATCTTACGAAGGACACGTTAAATTTATTATAATTTTTATTTTGAAATACCACACAGTATTTTGTTTCATCGTTGTTGTTTGTAATGAAGCAGAAAGCTACACAAAGAGCTATCTGTGCTCTTCTCGCCACAGGTATCGAGACACATTTTCTATCAGTACAAGTCCGCAGAGGTACCGCTGTGTCTCTGGGACGCTGTTGTTTATGTGATAGGCGCATGATATCGTAACTGTATTAAAAAGATAACCCCTTTTACCCAAGCAGCTATAGCACAATTCGTCCTTTAACAAACAACATACACTGCTGGCCAAAATCTTAAATCCAATGAACATAAAGAAAAAATATGCATTTTGGGTTGTTAGATTCAAGCACTTATTTGGGTAGAGCTTCGAAAGATGAAAATAAGAATATGGAAAATAAAAATTAAAAACGTTTTTGACATTTAATAGGGAAAATGTGAACACTATGAAATTAACCTAAATACTAGCTGGTCAAAAGTTTAAGATTATACTGAAACGAAACATTAATCGGTAAACATGTAACGAAATTTAGTCATTTGTGTTCAAGCATTAACATTGTCAACATCTCCCGCTGACATCTCCTGTGTTACATTGGGTAAAAACATGGTAAAGGCTAAAATGTTGACAGAGTTTGAACGTGGCAAAATTGTCGAGCTGCAAAAGCAAGGTCTCTCTCAACGTGCCATCGCTGATGAGATTTGGCGTAGTAAAACTGCTGTTGCAAATTTCTTAAAAGATTCTGAGGGATATGAAACGAAAATTTCTAGTGGTCGGCCCAAGAAATTTTCGCCGGCGTTGAGCAGGAAGATTCGACGGGTTGTCTGGCAAGACACCAACTGATCGTCGAACCAGATTAAGACCCTTACGGACGCAGAATGCAGCTCAAGAACAACAAGACGGCATCTACGAAAGAAAGGCTTTAAAAACCGTAAACGTCTTCAAAGGTCACGCCTCCTTCCACACCACGAAACAGCTCGGTTAAACTTTTCTGAGAAGCACCAAACATGGGACGTAGAAAAGTGGAAGAAGGTTTTGTTCTCTGATGAGAAAAAATTTAACCTGGATGGTTCAGATGGCTTCCAACGTTACTGACACGATAAGGATATCTCACCGGAGACATTTTCTACACGACACAGTGGAGGAGGTTCCATCATGATCTGGGGTGCTTTCTCCTTCCATGGAACAATAGAGCTTCAGGTTATACAGGGGCGTCAAACAGCAGCTAGCTACATTGGCATGTTGGAGAGAGCATTCTCATTGACTGAAGGCCCTCACTTGTGTGGAAATGATTGGATCTTTCAGAAGAACAACGCTGCAATCCACAATGCCCGCAGGACAAAGGACTTTTTCATGGAGAATAACGTGATTCTTTTGGACCATCCAGCGTGTTCACCCGAACTGAACCCCATTGAAAATGTTTGGGGGTGGATGACAAAGGAAGTCTATAGAAATGGACGTCAATTCCAAACATTGCATGATCTTCGTGAAGCCATCTTCACCACTTGGAATAACATTTCAGCCAGCCTTCTGCAAACGCTTATATCGACCATGCCAAAGCAAATGTTTGCAGTTATTCGCAATGACGGCCGTGCAGCTCACTACTGAGACCTCTTGTTGCGCATTTCCTACCCTGTTTAGGACTTCTTTTTGGTGTGGTCTTAAACTTTTGACCAGCTAGTATTTAGGCTAAAAGTGTTCACATTTTCCCTGTTAAATGCTTAAAAAGGTTTTTTTTATTTTCTCTTTCCTTATTTTCATCTTTCGAACTCTACTCAAATAAGTAATTGAGTCTAAGAACGCAAAATGCATATTTTTTCTTTATGTTCATTGGCCTTAAGATTTTGGTCAGCACTGTGCATCCGCGAGCCTAAAAAATCATGTTTTCAGATGTTTCTTTAGGTGAGCCAATATTTCCTCAGAAATTCAATTTCTGTGTCTTTCAATGTGAGAAAACACGAGTGATGTTAACAAATGTATTCGAATTACTGTTATTACTCGCTGTTTCTCAACTCATCTGGCAATCACATTTAGGGCCTATTGAAAGGAGTATCATATTCGTTACCGTTATTTACTTACAAAATAATAGAAGTTGACTTTACTTATTTATTTTATATCAATAAATAAAAACCAGGATTTAACTTTGCGTGTGTGATGATATATTAATATTTTCTTATCGTTATCACAGCTAAAAACCTAGTTTGGTATTATGAAAACTGTCGTGATTTGGAAAAGTTGATTGAATAATATTTTTCTGACAAATATATCTGTTATAATGGCTAGAAATACGTGTCTCTCCTTTAGATAGACGAAAATAAGAAGTCCCTGATTAGTTAGTTCTTAACAGAAGTCTGTAAGCCCAATTTCGAAACCATGACGCCTTGCATATAAACAACCATTTCAGCAGAAAAGTTGGTCTTTCCAGCTCACTAGAACGTAGTAGGTTCAATAGAAAGTAATAACTACGATGAGTAATTCGGAAAAGCCACCCAATAAAGTTTACCATTTAAATAGGTCATTTAAGGATACGAAAGTAAGATTTTCACTTTCTCCACTCCTGGGTATGTGGTATGTGCTTAGTTTTCTTACATGTCTGCATTACGAGAATGAGAATGGATCACTTTGTGATGAGCTCGCGGAGATAAAAAGCTCGTGCGATATTTGCTGTTTAATTGTCTGGTATTTAATCCAAAGGAAATTAGATTTCACGGATAACCTCTCACACCTCACATGTTCCCAGTAGTTTGTTATAGTGGCTCCAGAGAAATTAACTTTGTTTCCATGACAACCAACATTATTTATGCAACGAAATTCAAATAAATTCTACGACTATTTTTCTATTTCATCGGCGGATATCACAGCCGCATAGAGCAGGAAATTATTAACAGGCACTGTCTTTGTTTATGTAATATTAGCAGCGGATATCATGCATTACAATTTTACCTTATGGCTCGTAGCTATCAGAACAGGAGAAATTTGCTGTGTATAACCAAGCTCATTAACATACCTATAAACTCCTAAAAAAACGTTTTAAAATTCAACAATGAAAACAAAACTTTTTAGTGTTTATAAAATAGCCTTTTATTGTTTAAAATAGTTGTGTTCAGTTCAGTTTATAACAAGTTATATTTCTTAACCACTTTTCCTCGTGAGAAATTTGATTATAAATCAAAGTTAGCTTTAATACTTGAAAACAAAACATTTTACTAATAAATAATTCGTGCCATTAGTATAATGTGACATCGTTTACGTTTGTGACTCAGTTTTTATCCAGTAACACCTATTATTAAATTCTCTGAAAGTGAAATATGAACTCGGTTGGAGTTTTTACGCAAATCTTTAAATTTGTTTATAAATAATTATAACATTAAAATGGAATATTGCTTCTAACTAAAAATAAT
Source organism: Tachypleus tridentatus (assembly GCF_004210375.1). Classification (NCBI taxonomy): domain Eukaryota; kingdom Metazoa; phylum Arthropoda; class Merostomata; order Xiphosura; family Limulidae; genus Tachypleus; species Tachypleus tridentatus. The sequence goes on along the minus strand of NC_134834.1, from coordinate 80,001,530 downwards.
GTAGCAGCTCTCAGCATTTTCTACAAATACTAGAAAGCGAGAAACAAACAGTATCAAAGAATGACTATGGCAACATAGATATCATTTAAGGTTTTATATAATTTAGTATAACCCAATAAAAACATCTTATCAGTTGTTGTTTTTTAGTTTATCCGTATTTTTTACTATTACTTTCAGGCTCTAGATTTGAGATGTAAACGTATGTATACACACGTACACATATATATATGTATGTATAGTATCAGTGTATTATGACTTTTAAAGTCTCGCATTCCTCCTTATAATAACATTTATGTTTTTATAATCATAACTTTCTGGATTCCAACCAGATGTTTAAATACAACATTTTCTTCACTTGTGAACATTTCAGCTTCTCAGGCGGTTAAGAATTATTCTAGTCTTCACATCACAATCATGTAATTAACTACACAGCTTGTTACAATACAAGACTATAAATCTCACCCTCAGATACAGGGTCAGATCTATGAACATTTCGGTGACTATCGTAGTATGATAAACCTCGTTACATGTATATATTAACGTTCTTACTAGTATTAGGTTTGAGTATTCATGCTTCACAGGAGAATTATTAAAGTACAAGTGTAAATTGAAAACTACGAATTTTAGCTTTATTAACGTCAAATGAGGAGGAGCCTATACACGTGTTTCTGTGTTTTGTTACACACTTGGGTATGAAATCTAGTGTTTCTTACGGATTTTTCTTTATGCGTGAACACGAAGACCACTTGCTGTGCGAAATCGCATGTGTTTATTTCGTTTGTGATCTTTTCTTCGCGTGCCACGTGCTCTTCCCAACAATGGCAGCATGCATATTAGACTCGAGCTATCTGTCTGAGCACGAGTGCCCGTTCTCGAACTTTTCAAAGGATGAAATCACAAAGAATAACTGTACCAGTTGTTGTTGTTTTTTTAAATCTGAGGATGAATCAATAATAAATATAGAAAACTTTGCATACCGATGCTCTTTGGTATCTGTTTCAATATAGAGCCAGAAAGAGAAGGCGTTTTTGAGTAGACCTTTCCATACAAATAATGTCATTTTATGTATCTCGGTTTGTTTAGTTTATAAAGAATTTTGTGTAAATATTTAATTACGGTTTAACCCGGTAAAATTACTGCTTGTATACCAACATATAAGCTCATATTGTTGCCGATTAAAAACTGAAATATTAATCCAATAAGTTTGCCTGTGATATCTCTTACAAGAAAGCGACATTCGTAAATAGCACGGTATATGTATGACACTGTCTTTTAATTATATTTACTAATATTTTTGACTGATTGCAGTGAGATTAATTTCCTAGCGCGTTATGTTCTTTACCAAGACAGTTACAGTGAGCTTTGGATAACGTTAAAAACCGAGTAATTGCTTACAAGAGAATTGAACTAAGTGTTTCAAGCAAATTAAATGCGCGTTTTGGTGGTGAATTGTTCGTCTCATGGTAGGAACATTTATAAACACACTTTCATATTTTACATCTCCATGAACGTATTTGCTGTCAACAAGAAACATTATATGTCAGGTTGGTGTAACTGGTCATAGAACTGTGCATGCGATTATCTTAATTCATAAGGAACATATGTAACGTGAATCATACCTGTATTCTTGCAAATTTGTTAAGATGTGTTTACGCAACATTAAGTTTTAAATAGAGCAGACAGTTTTAATTAGCTAGACGGTAAAAAAAATGGCTAACCAGAGGATATGTAAGTTTTAATAAAAATGACGGAACTACAAACATAAACAGAAACATGTAAAAAGAGAGGAAGATAAAGGTAAAAGACTGCGGACAGACTGTTGGATAGATAGATAGATAGAAGATAGATATACAATTGTTTCTCTGCTTATTCACAAACAAGATGAACCAACGAATTTCCCGCAGCGATTCACCCAGATGACTCACTTAGACGCAACGGATATCGAAACGGATAAAGGGAGCACGCCATCCTGCAGAGCAGAACGTGTACACGGAAGCTGCATACCACATACGATCAATATTAAGAAAATTGTGCTCGTACATAAATGGTTCCACGCCCAGGTTTAAGTGTCAATTTACGAGCATCTGGTGATGTCATATCAGCACTTTACAAGCAGACCTGAGCCGTAAACTGACATATGGTCTTGTACGATCTTGTCACATGGTTTTTACTGGAGATGTTCTACGATAGGCCAAAATGGGTTAACTCACTTCTTGCTGCAATGAAATGTTTATGTTGTTTGGAAAACTTAGTTGTGAACTTTGTTTCTATCTCATAAAGGAGCGCAAACCGTTAAATTGTTGAGAAGTATCTGAAGGTACTGTTGGCTGGTACTATGGAAAGAAGAGCTGCATCTGACAACGTTTATAAAACGCAATTGCATAAAAAAATCTAATGTGGAACACAAAAAATATATTAAAACGAGCATCAGGTACTGTTGCCCATGCTATTTTAAAATCTATAAATAGATATTTCGCAAAAGTTGGTTAGTGCTTGTTGTATATGGACCTCACTCCATATTTCTTGTTTGCTTGCTTTTTACTTGGGAAGATATTTCTTATATTTTTGCTAATCACATGTCGTGAATATTTTATTAAAACAGTGAAATGTTTACAGCCATTTACTCTGGTGTAGACTAAATACTAGGTTTCACGGCTTGAGTCCTGCTGTAACAAAAACTCACTCCGTAATTTGGGGAAGTGAATGTGTTCTAAGACTAAAGGTTCATCTGCATATTACAGATAATCACTTGTAAACAGTGAGACAATGTATTGTAGTTATGAGTTGTAACAACATATGCCTTTTTCACACGAAAATAGATGTAAATTGTCATATTCGAATCGTAATCTGAGGATCGCGGATTCAAATCCCCGTCGCACCAAACGTGCTTGACCTTTCAGCCGTGGGGGCATTATAATGTTACTGTCAATCCCACTATTCGTTGGTAAAACAATAGCCCGAGATTTGACGGTGGGTGGTGATGACTAGCTGCCTTCCCTCTAGTCTTACACTGCTAAAGTAGGGACGGCTAGCGCAGATAGCCCTTGAGTAGCTTTACACGAAATTCGAAACAAACAAACAAAAAATGTCATGCTGTCAGCAATGAGATCTACAGTGTCAGTTGTAAGTTAACTTTTCATGATTCGAACTGAAACCATTGCGAGTAATTTTGTTTTATGTGTTCAACTGCCACTTTCAGTTAGAATAAAGTCTCATTTCATGTTTGCTTGTTTCTGAGAAGTATCAATAATTTCCGCCGTTATTTTTGAATCTGGACAAATTTGACGTTTTCTTAAGTGATGTTCAAAGATACCCCTGAAAGTGGACTTCAGTGCTCGCCTCATCACACTGTTTTCTATTTACGTACACTGCTGACGTTTAGTGAAAAGATCAAGCTAATTTGTTAATCGAAACTCATGCTCCGAAGTGACTTCGTTTGTATTATCTATTTGTAGCTCGGTTATTTACATTTTTTCTTCATTTGTTCTTTCTCAAGGGAAGTTCAGAGAAATTTTATATTCCCTTGAAATAAGGCCTTGAAAATAAACCTATTATGGGTATTATTTAAATTATTTTGAAACCAGAAATTCTTCGATTTATTTGACTAGGTTTTCTAAACCACTAGGATAAGACAGCTGTTTATTAGAACGAATGTCTTCAGGATGTGTTTTCATTTTATATACAATTAAAAGAGATCGGTTGTTAATGGCATGTACATGTGAAAAATACACACGTGTATGAACAAAGTGCATGAACCCGTCTACACCTGTATTAGACGTGTATTTTTAACCTAAAATTTGATTTATGGAAATGAGTGACGTCGTTTTAAGTTCAAAGAAGTCGTGTTAAAAAAAAACAAAAAAAAACTTTGACAAATCGATATTCAGGTGTCACTGTTCACTTTACAGTTGGCTAGTCGCACCAAACATGCTCGCCCTTTCAACCGTAGTGGCGTTATAATGTGACGGTCAATCCCACTATTCGTTAGTAAAAAAGTAGCACAAGAGTTGGCGGTGGGTGGTGATGACTAACTGCCTTCCTCTAGTCTTACACTGCTAAATTAGAGACGGCTAGCGGAGATAGCCCTCGTGTAGCTTTGCGCGAAATTGAAAAAGAAACAAACAAACTTTACAGTTGCCTCATCTATTTATGTTCTTGTGACATGTATATATACACATTCTTACTTGTTGTTTGAATATATGCTACGATGTCATGTTTAATCAAACGAAATATTTTTTATTTGTATTTTCTGTTTTAACTGTTTTCGTATCTTTGTGAAGTAATTTGATGGAAGATAATTCGTCCGAAACGTCTGATTTTTCATTTAATTGAAGAAGTTAGGGATTTTTTTCCAAGGGTATTCTGTTAAAATGAAATTAATAAACAAAAAATAATGTCATTCAAGGTTTTAGAGTTAAAAAAGAATTTCGTAGTTGAAGGTGTAGTAAATTCTACGAATACAACGTAATTTATAAGGTTTCATTTAATTATTCTCTGTGTTAGAAACAATCACGTTTTAATAAAGTTAATATACTTTACTGTATATCCTTCATATCTTTACTCTAAACGTACTTACATATCATACATATTGATATGTATGTATTCGTTTATACACAACAGAAACTATAACAGGACCCATTATGGAGGAACAGTCACCTGTTTTAACCAATCGCACCACTATACAGTAGAGTGTTGTCTCTCAGTCAGTCAGTAGACACTAAAATGACATCCCATAAGAGGCGTTTAATTTGTACTGTTGTGACTTCAGTACCATATGCGTATGCCGCGAATCACGAATATAATTCTGCACTTTGTAGGCTACGACATAGCATGATATATGAACTTCAAACGGAAAAAAAAAATCCTACTCTTAAATTTGGTATTATTTACATCTTGATGTAGAACACTTTCGGGGACTCTGTGAATGTGCACCTAGTCCTGTGTATTAATTAATGCGAAATAAATAGAAATTTATATAGTAGAAAAAAAAGAAAGAAAACCCTTAGAGTAAACTAATTGGTTTATTATTCCAACAGCCAGTCATGACAAACCGTTAGGTAATCGCTACGATTGAGAAACTTTTATTACTAAGCGCTAAAACTTTGAACGATATATTTTTCGTTTGTGTACATTTTATCTTTATCTAATTAGGAAATATCAAAGATTTTTGTTTGTTTGTTTGTGTATTTATGTTAGCTTTATACAATCAGCTTTTCCGTTGTATTGAAGGATCGAAGAGAAAACGCGGACCAGGTAGAATGTATATTGCATGCTATATAATTATTACCTCCTGCTTAAACTTCACATTTTAGTCTATAAAATTCCGAACTTCTCGTCATATCTTCTAGCTGCAAGAGCTCAGAGGTCGTAAAATTTATAATAAAAAAAACTATTAAATTCTAAGTAACCAAAATATGTCTAAAATAATTTTAAATTGCTTCTTAAAAAAACCTGAGCGACAAGGTAAGACTAACACTATTATTAAAGATGTTATTATTATAAAATTATTAAAGATTTTGTGTAGTTTTTATAACTATTAGAAACCCGAAATAAGTTTTCTAAATATTACTGCAGTTGAGAGGTATAATATGTTTTTTCTGAAAGCTTGTTTTGGTACCTATATAAAATGATTGAAAATTAAGGTTTCATTGTTGTGATACACACAACAAAATAAAAAATTAACGTTTCGTTGCTGTGATACACACATGAACGTGATGAAAAATTAACGTTTTATTGTTGCGATACACATAAACATGACGAAACATCAACCTTTCATTGCTGTGATACACATGAACATGATGAAAAATTAATGTTTTGTTGCGTGAAACTACACTTTATGTTACATATAACTTAATAAAGCGGTAGAACTGAATGCTTATTGAAGAACGTTTTTTAATAAAAGATAAAAATACTTGTCAGTTAATTTAAATATCAAAAGTCAGTTGTGTGTCACTGATATTGGTTAACATGGTCGGATTCATGACTAGAGTCGCCTTAATGTAAGACCACACTTTTGTTCTCTATCTAGCCTAACAGTTTAGAAATAAAGGATGGCTATGCACAGGTTACTTGGTCTTTGTGTTGCTTTGAGAGAAACTAAATAAACAAATGACATCAAATGTTGAAGAAAACGTGTTCTTTGTACTAAATACTAAAATACTATATCTGTGAGCATCTTCGTTCGTTTGATGCACAACTTTTGAACTGTATGCTTCTGCATTTTCAGTTACTACTTTGTATATTCTTACAACGTTTTAGTGGCCGTAACGGAACAGCAACATTATATATTTAACTTTGTGACAAAGCATCAGTGATTGCTTGTCTATATATTCGTACAGCGTTCTTGTGGCCGTAACGGAACAGCAACATTATATATTTAACTTTGTGACAAAGCATCAGTGATTGCTTGTCTATATATTCGTACAGCGTTCTTGTGGCCGTAACGGAGCAGCAACATTATATATTTAACTTTGTGACAAAGCATCAGTGATTGCTTGTCTATATATTCTTAAAGTGTTCTTGTGGCTGTAACGGAACAACAGCATTATATATTTAACATTGTGACAAGGTATCGACTGTTCTCATTTACCGAACTTGTCTGTGTGGGTAAAAACACATATTTTTATTATTAACAAAACGTCTTGTTCTTAGGAAGACAATTTATTTTCAAGCACGATATTCTATTGTATATTAAAAGTAAAGATATTGTTTGTTATCAAGCACAAAGCTACACAAAAGGTTATCTGAGCTCTGCCATCAGGGGTATCAAAACCCTGTTTATAGCGGTATAAATCTGTAGTTATATTGCTGTGCCATAGGGAGTTAATAGTAAAACGTAAAAATGGCATTTTTTGGCACAACGATAAATACAGTCTTCACTGGGAAAGTGGGGGATTCAGCCGACTAGTTTCGGTAAACACGAAACATGATGAAGGTAACTGTGCTATTGACTGACATTGTGCCAAAAGACGTCGTTCCCCCCTCCACGTCTTTAATTATACTTTTAAAGATATTAAAGCAATTCCGGTTATGTTGGTTTAGACAGTTTCAATTTCTCGCACAACTACGCGAGGGCCTTTTGCGTTAGCTGTCACTAATTTAGGCAGTGATAGCAGTTGGTTATCACCATCCACCGCCAACTTTTTTAGCAACGAACTGTGGGACTGAGCGTAAATTGTAACACCCCCACGACGAATGGGTTTGGTAGGGAAGGGGATTCGAACTTGCGACTCTCATATTGCCAGTTAAGCCTCCTAACCACATCGGCCTTGCTGGTCCTGGTCAGAATGCCTCTTTATCGTTATATGAAATCTTACTTTTCTGTTAAAGTATATGTTTACTAGAAAATTATAAATACATAGATGTTTATGTTATGTTAAAGTATATGCATTCATGTAAAAAATTATTTTTTTTATTAGAATTTTCTTTATCCTGCGACGGCCCGGCATGGCCAAGCGTGTTAAGGCGTGCGACTCGTAATCTGAGGGTCGCGGGTTCGCATCCCGGTCGCGCCAAACATGCTCGCCCTTTCAGCTGTGGGGGCGTTATAATGTGACAGTCAATCCCACTATTCGATGGAAAAAGAGTAGTTTAAGAGTTGGCGGTGGGTGGTGATGACCAGCTGCCTTCCCTCTAGTCTTACACTGCTAAATTAGGGACGGCTAGCACAGATGGCCCTCGAGTAGCTTTGTGCGAAATTCTAAAACAAACAAACAAACACATTATCCTGCGACACAAACGAAGAACAGTGAGACCCCAGGGCACTGGGTCGTGCATTGATGGGTACTTCTTCCAAGACAGTGTTTAGGGCGGTTTGCTAATTGTGAGGCTGTTAATGATTATTACATCATTTCAATTTATACTTATAAAAAGGTGTGTTTGTTATTTTAGAAATTTTGTGCAAATCTATAGTATTTTACGTTTCGTAATAAGCGCACTGTTAGACAGTTATCACATAGCTGTCCCTAATATTGAACTGATAGATGAGAGGAGAGGTAGCTAGTCAAAACAGCACCTATTGTAAACTGCTGATCAAATATGAACAAATAGTGAGATTCTATCTGTCACCCTTATAACACACTTAAGACCCCAGAGTGCAAAGCGCCTTTTTGCTGCAACTGAGCGTAAACTTCGAGCTTTGGAATGCATAAGCGGGGCACGCTAATCACTAGGCCACGCTCAGTCTGTTCGTGAAAAAGGAAAGGCGTGCATTAGCACTGAGATACTAATGGATTATCTTGGTTTGATAATTTATTATATAAAGTGTTGACTGGACTCTGAAACAAACAGGTTCATCCTGATATGTCTGTTACCATTTGTGAAAATTTTATTTTAATGTGAAGGGAGCGCAATGGAAACTTTGCTGAGTTAGTAATATCGCAATTTAAAGTTTATAAGACACTGCTATAGACTATTGGTTCAACATTATGTATGGCTGTGTACTGATAAACCTTGTTTCGGTTTGCACAAAAAGTTCTAAGCAAAACAAACATGAGAAGTTTATGTTGTTCAAATAAAAAAGTATTTTTTAAATATAAGTAGAATTTCTTTGATTGCTACACACTAAACCAACTCATGGTAGTTTACTTAGCATCTTAATTAATTAATTAACTCCCAAGATTTCTTCAACGATAACGTGTACATATGTGACTCTTTTTGAATATTCGCGCAAAATTGCATGAAGGCTATCTGCTCCAGGTCTTTAATTTTGAAGAGGTAAATTGAAGGGAAGACAGCTAGTCAACATCACCTACCGCCATCTGTTGAATGACTGTTATTCGTATAATGCACCTATGGTTCTAAAGTACATACCGCAGTTATTGTTTTGTGGCAACGGAAAATGAACCTTCAAATCTACAGTTTGGCACGATTTAGCCCATTTGTTAATAATGGAGAACACAAACATACACTTGAGCTGTTGGGAATGAAAGCTACGACACTATTGAGTGAAGTTTATAATTAACAAAAATATCATTTTCAGCTATTCTGGTTATTTTTCTTTTGCCTTTGAAACAATCTTCTTCCTTTATGTTGCGTATTCACAAAAGGAACATGATACATAAAAATATACACAAAACTAAGCTGTAATAATAAGCGCACGCTGTAGCTTTTTGGTACAGTTTTAACGCATTAACGTAGAAAACACGTCTTTAAGTTAACATGTAGGATTTTAATAAGTTGTTAACAAGAGAAACCAGTTGTGTCCTGGTGGTTAGAGTGTCGAGTTGAATGGTGATATCACTATGCACACTCCACGTGAATGTGACAGTCAATTACACTTGTGGTTGTTTATTTGGATATCTTTTCTTTGGTCAGTATCTCAAAATTAAGGACAGGTAATCTGAATTTTAGCGAATTCTAAGTGGGTCATTTAACCTACTGCACATAAAGTGTTGTTCAGGTTAAAAATTCCAGTTAAAAGAAGGTTAGACAACGAAACTCTTCTCGTTTCATCTATAAATTTTAGCAACGTATGAGTCATCTTCACCTAAGACAGTTTTATTTTTCTAACAGGGTGGTTGGCCTCTGGAATGAGTTGCCTTTGGATATTGTAGAGGCAATAAATTGAAGAGAAAGTTTGATAACTATATAAATGATAAGGGCTGGCTTTAAGATTGTTAATTTATGATCGTTTAGCTTAGAGGATGGAAGAGCCGAGATGGACCAACAGGTCGCTTGTTGTCCCTAGACATATTATTGTTAAAATTTATCGATCTTTCTCGAAACGTCAGACAGTTTCTTTTGAATTTCGCGCAAAGCTACACGAAGGCTATCTGCACTAACCGTCTCTAATTTAGCAGTGTAAGACTAGAGGGAAGGCAGCTAGTCATCACCACCCATCGCCTACTCTTGGGCTACACTTTTACCAACGAATAGTGGGATTGACGGTCACATTATAACGCCCCCACGGCTGAAAGGGCGAACATATTTGGTGTGACAGAGATTCGAACCCACGACCCTCAGATTACGAGTCGAGTGCCTTAATCACCTGGCCTCATCAGACAGAATTTATTTGTTGTTAAGCACAAAGCTACGCAATGGACTATCTGAGCTTTGCTAACTCGAGTGTCGAATCTCGATAATTCGAGTTCAAAGCCCTCAGAGTTATCTGTGAACCTTCGGGGTGCATATCAGAATCTTCAACAAGTCGTCGTTTTATTTGTGTCAAATTGAAGATTTTACAACAATTGTAGGGTTCTTTCTTTGCACGAGCAATTCTCTGTTGCATTGTTCTTTATTTTTTTAACGTAGAAAAAAATCTTAAATAATCACGCCTCATCAGTTGAAATTGAATTATTTTTGAAACGTTTCACAAGGGGGCAGGCCTTCCGTCTGGGAATGACTTACTGCGACCCTATCCCATTCTTAAAACTGACAATAAAAACAAGTATTTCCATGTGGACCGCCGAAGCATACATAATTTATGAACAACTGCAGCATAAGAACGCCCCAATTCATTGCGCATGCGCATTAAATAAGCGTTCGAGAGTTTTAATATGTGGCGAGGACCGAAGCTTGGATAAAATAGTACTATTAAAATCCCAAAGGTTACATCCGCACTTTATATGTAAATGAACCTTCTCTCGTAGACAACCATGGCATTACGAACGTAGAAGAAAAGTGCACGTGATTCAAAGTGAACAGCATACTAGAATTGTTATTAATGTGGTTAAATATGTTTACAGGCGACTGGGAGGAATATTATTACATTAATCTATTGTTTAAATTATATATATAATTAAAGTTCTTTTGGTTACTTTTCTTACCTTAAATAATGAGTATGATTTTAATTATTTGAAATTCCAGTTACTTACCCCTCCTCCGAATATGTGGTTTACTTTTCATGTTGTATTTCTCAAAACAGAATTGTGCGTCGTCAGACATTTTTTGTGAAGTACGAAACATGTTCACATATTTAGATGACAAAACTTGAATATCTTTCTTGAAACTAAGAAGAGCGACGGTAAAAGAGCATGATACTGAATATGGAAGTTTTTGTTCCTTATTACTCGTTTCGTCTCAAAGCGGGTTTTCACCTGGCGTTTAAAAGAACTACTTAAAGAGACCTAATCAGTCAATACGTTCAACTTATGTATGTTCGCGTAAAAATCATTATTTTAAAACTTAGATACACGTGTTATTTTTAATTATTTTAATGTCTATCTTATCTCAAACGCTGGCTTGATAATCTACTGACATTTAGTATTGAAGCGATTCGTAAAACCTAATTCAGTCGTAAGCAGTTTCCGCAACGTCACATTGAGTATTTAATATGATGTAGTTGTCTTAGTGTAAAACTACTTAATTGGCTATCTTTCTTTGTCCACGGGCAATTGGATAACAACGTTCAGAGTTCTAAGCCTATAAACTTACCGCTGACCCACCAGGGGACATTTAATATGGTTTGTTTGTTTTGAATTTCGCACAAAGCTACGCGAGGGCTATCTGCACTAGCCATCCCTAATTTAGCAGTGTAATAAGACCAGAGGGAAGGAGGCAGATAGCCATCACCTCCCACCGCCAACTCTTGGGCTACTCTTTTACCAATGAATAGTGGGATTGACAGTAACATTATAACGCCCCCACGGCTGAAAGGGCGAGTATGTTTTAGTGCGACCGGGATTCGAACCCGCGGACCTCAGATTACGAGTCGAACAGCTTAACACGCTTGGCCATGCGGGCCTCATTTAATATGGAAAAACAATATTTCCAACGTCACTTAATATCAACAAGACGAAACCGTTCATGTGACGAACAAACCATACAAGATCTTTTGATGAACTGTTATGCATAACAGAAAAAATGATTATAGAATTACATTGTATATATGTCATTTCATTTTATTTTCTAGATATCTATGAAATATCTTTTAGAGTTAAATTCTGTAAGTAGTTTTGTCAGCCAAATGCCTTGCATCTAATTTTTATTCGTTAGTTGACTTTTTAATTGACTCCCAATAATGTAATTTCTTGTACTATCCAATGAATACATCAAATATTTAAACTGTTTTTGCTTAAGGAAGATAAGACATCGTTCTGTGTCTCAATTTATTTAATTCTATACAAACCAACTATCTTCTGAGAAGGAAAACAAATATTGAAGATTAGCCCTTGTTTGTTGCTTCAGGTTTGTGTGTGAATGTGTTTTCGTATAGCAAAGTCACATCAGGTTATCTGCTAAGTCTGCCGAGGGGAATCGAACCTCTGAATTTAGCGTTGTAAGTCGGTAGACTTACCGCTGTACCAGCGAGGGACGCTACAGATTAGGCAGTTTTCTAAAAATTAAGTACATTTAAGATCAGCTATTTTTTATACTTTTATTCCAGTTGTTGTAAGAATCAAACTTCAAGAAACAATGCTTTAAAGCTATTAAGTAACAAGGTTTAAATAATAAAAAGAAGCTTGTTATGATATTCTAAAGTAGTTCCAATCCATTTTATTTTTAATTTAAATACTTCAAGAGAGTTTCGTTTTGTGTTGTACTTTGAATTTCTGATCATATATATGATGTGCTCAGTACACGTAGGTCCAAGAAATATTGATAAAACTGAAACAGAAATCTTTATAACCTGAGCGGTTTCGAAAGGTCCACCTTTCGAAGCGCCCAGGTTATAAGGGTTTCTATTTCAGTTTTATCATATTTATATATGGTAAGAGTAAGGCAGGTAACCAAGATATTACTATGCACGAAAGGTGGTTCATATCGGACCAAATTTTGCATTAAAATGGTAAAACTAATACGCACATCAATATATTCGTACGGTCTATATATATCATAGTGAATATTTTCAGCAATGGTTTCTTGTTCAGAGTTAAGATGAGAAAAATGAAGTCTTCTAAATATATAAATATTTTCTCGGCTAAAAACAGATATTAGGATTGACATTTTACTCAGTAACGTAAACATATTACTTGTGCTTTATCTCGAATTAGAGATAAGCTAAAAATGTCGAGCAAACAGGGAAATAGAGTCTGTTTGGAGCCATAATAATTTTGTTTTTCTTGTAAAAGTTGACGAACGACTTAGCCCAACGTTTTTCAAACTGAAGTTCGCGAGTCATGCCCGATATTTCTTTCGAAAATTTTTAAAATATGATTTTATAGAATAAAAATATTTTCATAAACGTACTTTTATATGAATGAAAACATGTAACTTTGGAATACAACTTTACATATACACGGATTTTTTTTTCTTTTTCAGAACGAAAAACATCGTTAGGGGCCGCGAGGGAATTTTAAATTGAAACGATTCTTCGGGTCATTAAAGTATGAGAAACAGTTTATTGTAACCTTTCGTGGACTAAAGTTAAAATAAATCTAAATAGCGTAGTCCAATTAATGATAGTGATTTATTTTCTTACCTGAATAAAAGTCAAAATATTGATAGACGATTCAATAAGACCCTTAATAATATATTGTAATTCTTCTTGGCTGAAGCTAGGGTAAAGGTAGATGATCCTTCCGAACATAAGTAAAACATTATAAGTATTCCTAGACTAGATTCATGCTAATGTAAAAATAGATTACATGAATAAAACAGTAATAGGTCATTATCGTTATTCCTGGACTTCATCGTGTTAAAGTAAAGAAACGTGATCCAGACAAAACTTTAATAAATAGTTGTTTTTGGACTAGATTTAAATATATAGAGAAATTACTGAAATTAGTCATTGTCTTTATTGAATACTTAAATATGTAACAAATTATTTGAGATCGTGAAATTATTTAGAGGATTACTGATCGAATTATTGTCAAATATTGGAAGAGTAGTTTACTGCTGCAATTGCTCTTTAGCGTTGAATGAGTTGTTTACTGTTCAAGATGTGGTCTAGTTTTGAATTAGTGGTTTACTATGAAAACTAAAATATATATTGCTTCGATCATTGTTATTCACCGAAGGTAGTAACACTTTTCACTTGTTTAATGTTTTAAAGTGTTTCATGAAGTCTTTCTGTTGTTTTTTCTTTCATTTTGCCTTCTGTTCAACAGTAAAACATTGTGGGCGCTTATGAAAACAAGCATTTTTATTGTTCTTTCTATTGCTTCTGTAACTCTGTAGATTCATTATTTTGACGATAGTGGAATAGGAACATAACATTAAAATGAGCAGAGTTTTGTTTTCCCACATTCTACGTTTCTCATTCACGATTAACGCAACCTTCGATTTAAGAATATGTTGTGAAATATATAAACATATTAAAATATTGTCCGGCATAGCCAGGTGGGTTAAGGCGTTCGACTCGTAATCTGAGGGCTGTGGGTTCGAATCCTGGTCGTAAAAAAAATACTCGCCTGTGGGAGCATTATAAAGTGACGATCAATCCCACTATTCGTTGCTGAAAGAGTAGCCCAAGAGTTGGCGGTGGGTGGTGATGACTAACTACTTTCCCTCTTGTCTTACACTGCTAAATTAGGGACGACTAGCGCAGATAGCCCTCGTGTAGCTTTGCGTGAAATTCCAAAAAACAAACGTTAGACTTAATGTGAGATTTCACGATTTGCTGCGGTGTGATGAAAAGTAATCAATCCTCTTGGAGCAAAAAAAATTATAATTTGTTGGTTTTATCTTTCAGATTTTACAGAATTTAAAGAAAATTGCTCTCTACCGTTTTACCTCGCAGGTTTACCTAATGTTCCTTCGATATCTTTCTGTCCTCTTTTTCCATACAATGAATGATGATGTTTAGCTTCTACTAGCTGGCGTACTTGTTCAACGCACGAGGAAGATATTAGAATCCCCGGGAGGTGACACAGAGGATCAGACTCGACACCTCTCCCCCAAAGCGACAATCGGTTTATCGGCTTATTAGTTATAAGTGGACGAACAAACGTACAGACTTTTTCAAATAATTAGTTTAGATTTGGACGCCGGTTGATCTTATAGCCGAGCTTCCGAGCTTCAGTGATAATCTAAATAATACCTCACACTTTAACCTGTCGATCAATGCGTTATTAGAGTGGTAGTCAATTCCTTAGAATGAGTGGATGATAAATGGTAGGGTTCTTCTGACTGACTGCCTTCTTTCTTGCCCCACTCCACCAAACATGCTTACCCTTTCAGCCGTGGGGGCATTATAATGTCACGATCAATCCCACTATTCGTTGGTAAAAGAGTAGCCCAAGAGTTAGCGGTGGGCGGTGATGACTAGTTGCCTTCCTTCTTGTCTTACACTGCTAAATTAGGGACGGCTAGCGCAGATAGCCCTCATGTAGATTTGCGCGAAATTCAAAAAAACAAACAAACAATTCTTCTTGCCAGTGGTTCAAAATTAGAGAAGGCGGAAGTTAGCCTCAGTAGCTTTGCAATAAACAAAAACCATAAGTACAAACTATCATTTCTTGGAATAGTGTTATATGTTTTTGTTTTAAAACAAGACTATACAATGGGTTAACTGTGCCAGGTTTGTTGTGGGGTTCTTACCTCGGATTCTGCCGTAATAATTCCTCAAGCTTACCACGGATAATATTGTTTGGTCTTGGATAGTGTCATGTACTTTTTAATTCTTGCATGATATTTAACGTTTCTCATACGGACCATGCTATTTAAATAGTATTTTTTTTAGAACATTTGATTACTTTTGTCAGTGGAATAACTTGTTTAACATTTGTTTGTTGAATAATAATAAGTTTCTTGGACGGTGTTGTTCATTCATTGTCTTATTGGTTGTTTTAGACTATGTTTGCATTTTGCATCATGGATAATACTAATTTTCCTTTAAGTCTATCGGTTGGTCTAATTTAATATTTATCTCTTTAATTACATTGGTTTATTAAGTAATGTTGCTTTTTTTAATTTCCGGCTACTACACCACCAGGAAAATTACTGTTAGGTTATGTGATTATTAATTTGTTCTTCTCTGAACTTTTCTTTTCTGAAAATCTGTTTAAAATATGAAAGAGGTTGAATATAGATTTTCTTTTACTTAAAAAATATTAAAACGTTAAACATTGCACTTAAAAACGAAGAATCACAGTTCATTGTGAGTTAACTCCCCCTTACCAGATTTATCTTGTCTTTTTAACTTAATCCTGTTTTACTAGCTTTATTTGGTTAATCCTATCTTACTAGCTTTCTCTGATTAATCCTTTCTTACTAGTTTTCTTTGGTTAATCCTTTTTTATTAGCTTTCTTTGGTTAATCCTGTCTTAGTAGATTTCTTTTGTTAATCCTATCTTACTAGTTTTCTTTGGTTAATCCTGTCTTACTAGTTTTCTTTGGTTAATCCTGTCTTACTAGCTTTCTTTGGTTAATCCTATTTTACTAGTTTTCTTTGGTTAATCCTATCTCATTAGTTTTCTTTGGTTTATCATGTCTTACTAGTTTTCTTTGGTTAATCCTATCTCATTAGTTTTCTTTGGTTAATTTTGTCTCACTAGTTTTCTTTGGTTAATCCTGTCTTACTAGCTTTCTTTGGTTAATCCTGTCTTTCTAGCTTTCTTTGGTTAATCCTATCTCATTAGTTTTATTTGGTTAATCCTGTCTTACTAGTTTTCTTGGGTTAATCCTATCTCATTATTTTTCTTTGGTTAATCCTGTCTTACTAGTTTTCTTTGGTTAATCCTGTCTTACTAGTTTTCTTTGGTTAATCCTGTCTTACTAGCTTTCTTTGGTTAATCCTGTCTTTCTAGCTTTCTTTGGTTAATCCTGTCTTACTAGTTTTCTTTGGTTAATCCTGTCTATTAGTTTTCTTTGGTTAATCCTGTCTTACTAGTTTTCTTTGGTTAATCCTGTCTTACTAGTTTTCTTTGGTTAATCCTGTCTTTCTAGTTTTCTTTGGTTAATCCTATCTCATTAGTTTTATTTGGTTAATCCTGTCTTACTAGTTTTCTTTGGTTAATCCTATCTCATTAGTTTTCTTTGGTTAATCCTGTCTTACTAGTTTTCTTTGGTTAATCCTATCTTATTAGTTTTCTTTGGTTAATCCTGTCTTTCTAGTTTTCTTTGGTTAATCCTGTCTTTCTCTTTCTATCCTATCTCATTAGTTTTATTTGGTTAATCCTGTCTTACTAGTTTTCTTTGGTTAATCCTATCTCATTAGTTTTCTTTGGTTAATCCTGTCTTACTAGTTTTCTTTGGTTAATCCTGTCTTATTAGTTTTCTTTGGTTAATCCTGTCTTACTAGTTTTCTTTGGTTAATCCTGTCTTACTAGCTTTCTTTGGTTAATCCTGTCTTACTAGTTTTCTTTGGTTAATCCTATTTTACTAGTTTTCTTTGGTTAATCCTATCTCATTAGTTTTCTTTGGTTAATCCTGTCTTACTAGCTTTCTTTGGTTAATCCTGTCTTTCTAGTTTTCTTTGGTTAATCCTGTCTTACTAGTTTTCTTTGGTTAATCCTGTCTTACTAGTTTTCTTTGATTAATCCTGTCTTACTAGTTTTCTTTCGTTGATCCTGTCCTATTAGTTTTCTTTGGTTAATTCTGTCCTACTAGTTTTCTTTGGTTAATCCTGTCTTACTAGTTTTCTTTGGTTAATCCTGTCTTAGTAGATTTCTTTTGTTAATCCTATCTTACTAGTTTTCTTTGGTTAATCCTGTCTTATTAGTTTTCTTTGGTTAATCCTGTCTTACTAGTTTTCTTTGGTTAATCCTATTCTTACTAGTTTTCTTTGGTTAATCCTATCTCATTAGTTTTCTTTGGTTTATCATGTCTTACTAGTTTTCTTTGGTTAATCCTATCTCATTAGTTTTCTTTGGTTAATTTTGTCTCACTAGTTTTCTTTGGTTAATTCTGTCTTACTAGCTTTCTTTGGTTAATCCTGTCTTTCTAGCTTTCTTTGGTTAATCCTATCTCATTAGTTTTATTTGGTTAATCCTGTCTTACTAGTTTTCCTCTGGTTAATCCTATCTCATTATTTTTCTTTGGTTAATCCTGTCTTACTAGTTTTAGATTAATCCTTTTATTAATCTTGTCTTACTAGTTTTCTTTGGTTAATCCTGTCTTACTAGTTTTCTTTGGTTAATCCTGTCTTACTAGTTTTCTTTGGTTAATCCTGTCTTACTAGCTTTCTTTGGTTAATCCTATTTTACTAGTTTTCTTTGGTTAATCCTATCTCATTAGTTTTCTTTGGTTTATCCTGTCTTACTAGTTTTCTTTGGTTAATCCTATTTCATTAGTCTTTAGGTTTATTTTGTCTCACTAGTTTTCTTTGGTTAATTCTGTCTTACTAGCTTTCTTTGGTTAATCCTGTCTTTCTAGCTTTCTTTGGTTAATCCTATCTCATTAGTTTTATTTGGTTAATCCTGTCTTACTAGTTTTCCTCGGGTTAATCCTATCTCATTATTTTTCTTTGGTTAATCCTGTCTTACTAGTTTTCTTTGGTTAATCCTATTTTATTAGTTTTTTTGGTTAATCTTGTCTTACTAGTTTTCTTTGGTTAATCCTGTCTTTCTAGCTTTCTTTGGTTAATCCTGTCTTTCTAGCTTTCTTTGGTTAATCCTATTTTACTAGTTTTCTTTGGTTAATCCTATCTCATTAGTTTTCTTTGGTTAATCCTGTCTTACTAGTTTTCTTTGGTTAATCCTGTCTTACTAGTTTTCTTTGATTAATCCTGTCTTACTAGTTTTCTTTGATTAATCCTGTCTTACTAGTTTTCTTTCGTTAATCCTGTCCTATTAGTTTTCTTTGGTTAATTCTGTCCTACTAGTTTTCTTTGGTTAATTCTGTCTTACTAGCTTTCTTTGGTTAATCCTGTCTTTCTAGCTTTCTTTGGTTAATCCTATCTCATTAGTTTTATTTGGTTAATCCTGTCTTACTAGTTTTCCTCGGGTTAATCCTATCTCATTATTTTTCTTTGGTTAATCCTGTCTTTCTAGCTTTCTTTGGTTAATCCTGTCTTTCTAGTTAATCCTATCTTACTAGTTTTCTTTGGTTAATCCTGTCTTACTAGTTTTCTTTGGTTAATCCTGTCTTACTAGTTTTCTTTGGTTAATCCTATCTCATTAGTTTTCTTTGGTTAATCCTGTCTTACTAGTTTTCTTTGGTTAATCCTATCTCATTAGTTTTCTTTGGTTAATCCTGTCTTACTAGATTTCTTTGGAAAAGTATTTTTGCCAACAATTAACTGTTCAACTTATTTTTCGTTTACTCTAATCGGAAACTCGTGTATTTAATACATGGTAAAATAAATTGTGTACAATTACTTAGCATGGCGAAAAACGCAAATGTGTGTATATACATCTTACGTGTTAATATACTGCTCACATTCAGTTTTCCATTCGCAATTTACAAGAGAATTAATGTTTCGGAATAGAATTTTTTGTTAATATAAAGATAAGAAAAAATGTTTGTTTGATATTTATTTAAGTTGTCTGATGCTAAGAGTTCTGACGTACCTTCTGGGGTATCACGTAAAACAAGTTAGTGACTTGCCCGGTAGGTGTGCCTTTGTTGCGATAACGGTAGTTTGTCTGTGACAGGCGCTCATCACTCACCGGGTGAAAGGGGAGGCCCAGGGTTCGTGCCGCCTCCAACTGAGGGGATTAGGTCTCCTGCAGACCTGCTAGGCCTTATCGCTGTATGCACTGCGGGTGCTCAGCTTTTCTTTCTCCAGGCGTATGTCAGGCTGTCAGCGGGAAGTGTGTGTTCGCAAATCCTGTGTTATTTCTTCTTAATCATCACAATATTCTTAATGCAGCGCGAGAAAAGGTACTTTTTTGTGAGCGTGACCAATAATATTTATAGAGCGGTTGTTTTAAAATTGTGTGATACGGCAGCAGTACCAGTATACCAGTTCACATCTCGTGTGCTACCTTCCCAAAGGTGATTATTTTATAGAATGAAACGATTTTCACTTGCACAGTTTTTCAAATATCCTACAACTGGTGATAACGTTTATTGGTTTGGATTGTTCTGAATTTCGCGCAAAAATACACGAGGGTTATTTGCGCTAGCCGTCACTAATTTAGCAGTGAAGGACTAGAGGGAAGGCAGCTAGTTATCACACCCACCGCCAGCCTTTGAGCTACTCTTTTACCAACGAATAGTGGGATTGAAGGTCACATTATAACGCCTCCACGGCTGAAAGGGCGAGCATGTTTGGTGCGACGGGGATTCGAATTCGTGATTCTCAAACTGCGAGACGAGTGCCTTAACCTCCTGGCCAGAACTGGATACGATAAATAGGTAAATATATCCTGTCTAAGTTCGTACGAAATCTCAACAATAAACACACGGTAAAATGTATTCAAAACAGGATATGTTACGAATCTACATGATTTAGTAGACTAAACAGAAACTTTTCGTGACACAGGAAACTCTGACAGCTTTCTCTGTTGTTCCTTTCTCATTACATTGTTATATTCATTCAAGTATTTATACTTTTAGCTTGGACAAATTAAACCAGACGTTATGAATTTCAGTTGTTATCAGTATTGTAAGTAATTCGTTTCTAAAACCTAGTAGCTCATATCAAAGTAATTCAAGAGAAAAATACACATAAATTATTTCGTTAAATGAAACAAAAAGTTCGAGTTAGGTACCTGGATATATTTAACTATTGGGTCAATGGGCAAGGATCGTTAACGCGTGGCTTTATGAACGGACCTGAATCCCATATATATATATCCTTCAGTATGTGACGTGTCATAAAGGTTTGGTTTGAATTTCATGCAAAGCTACACGAGGGTTATCTGCGCTAACCGTTTCTAATTTAGCAGTGTAAGACAAGAAGGAAGACAGTTAGTCATCACCACTCTCCGCCAGTTTTTGGCTACTCTTTTACCAACAAATAGTGGGATTGAGCGTCACATTATAATATCCCCACGGCTGAAACGGCGAGCATGTTTGGGTGTCAGCGGGATTCGAACCCACGACTCTCAGATTACAAGTCGAGTGCCTTAACCACCTGGCCATGCCAGGCCTGTATCATAACCGATAAAATCTTTAAAATTAATGCACCTCTGTATAAGAAACAAAACAAAAAAACAACATTCAGTGCGAGACCAGCGTTTCAAACGGTTTTGTGACAGTATGTATGCACGTAGTGAAGCTGCTGAAGATTTTAAGCTTTTAAAAAAATGGTTTTTTAACATTTTGGTTTGCATGGTAATTTTACTAAAATATTAAATATTATTTTTAATTATTTGTATCACATTATGTGGTTTGGCATGTTTTGAGATTGGTTTGTTTAAAGTGTTTGTTGTTATGTAGGTTTCGTGAACATTTTTGAACTTGATAACAGCTGATTCACTGACACTTAATGTGCAAATTAGCGCAGTAGTTTCCAGATTATTTTTGTCTGAGGTTCCCTTGATGTGAATGAAAAGTTTGAAGCTCCTAAGCGTATAATTGTCCCTCTTTTAATAATTTACCATGGTGATTAAAAAACAGTGTCGTAGTAATAACAATAACATCTCCTTCCTACATACTGTATCATTTAATTAATTCAGTATAATTTTTTCTGCTTGTTATTTATTTAGAATCAAAATTAATTCAGTATATCTGTTTTCAGCCCATTTTTGGCAGCTTCTAATTTGAAAAACATTGAATTAACGCACCTCATAATAAAGGTATTCAAAAATGGAAAAATAGTTAGTCTCCTATCTTACAACATTAGATTCAAAATCTGCCCTAAATTTTTTTGTACTCCATGTATTTTTAAGTTATTGTAAGCATCAAATGACAGATGTCTATTTCAAAGAAACATTCTGATTTCTATTTTTAAGAATATGTCTTTTTACAGGCGTTGTTCTGTTGAGAAACGGAATGTTATGAGTGAAACGAGACGTCGAATATTTGTGGTGGTTAATTTAAGAAAGTGGGAAAAGCTAAACTGAGAAAGGTATGAAAAAGAGCAAAGCAGTAAATAAACCGACATTTCAAAATGTCTAATACGTATAAAAGTCTTAGAAATTTACATATCGTATCAAATGTTCGACACTAATTTTTTATAATATTAGTTTTGTTAACCAATGAAAAATTGTCATTTGAATGCATTTTGCAGACAATTAAGTCAGTTTTTGGTTAAGAACGATTAATTCAAAGGTATAAAGGATCTATATTATGGGTTATATATAACTTAATTATTATAAAAAAGAAAATATCATTGTAATTTCCCTGTGCTTCTGTCATTTCCTTAGAGGGCGCCATCTGACAGTGGGAATAGTAAGCTGTTTCGTGGGTATAACTTCCGTGAAAAATATGCTTTGATCATTGCTAGTTCCAACAACGGGAGACTCTTATAGTAACATGATGTTGTAACCAAGCTTGAAAGTGAATATGAATATTATTCAATTTGAATGTTATTTCTTACAACAAGAGAAACGTCAAAACATTTCGGAACTTAATTAATAAATTTGAGCCCACTCTACCCGGAAACGTTCACTGAAATAAGAACGCGTGGTACTTAATCATTGTTTATTTACATCAAATTATTACCACTGTAAAGTACAGTGAATTATAAACTTTTTTTCATTTTTCCTTGTCCTTATTTACGGTTTGAACAACATATTAACTCTTATGATGGTTCTTCAATTAATGCCCCCAGTGGCTCAGCGGTATATCTGCGGATTTACAACGCTAAAATCCGGGTTTCGAACCCGTGGTGGGAATAGCACAGATAGCCCATTGTGTAGCTTTGTGCTTAATTCAAAACAACAACAACCTTTCATCGATGACATTATATCACGAATAATAGACAAAAATAAGAGTAAATAAGAAACAGTAATTCCGCATATTACTGTTATTTTCCTATACATCCTTTTACTTTATTTTTAAATATTTCTTTATTTGTTGAATTTCTCGCAAAACCGCTCAAAGCCAAACTGTGCTAGTCGTTCCTAATTTAGCAGTATAAGAGTAGAAGAAAAACAGCTAGTCATCACCAACCCCCGACACTTCTTGAGATACTGTTTTACTTACGAAAAGGGGATAACTCTCACATTGTAATACCCACATGGCTGAAAGGGCGAGCATGTTTGGTAACGACATTCGACTCGCAAGCTATCATAATGTCGGTTTTATTGTTTGTATTTTTAAAGAAACTTATCACTTTGTTACAAAAATAAAAGTACCTAACAATTAATTATACCTAGTGCTTATTGTACATGACTTTATTTAATTAAATTAGTCAAAGCTCAAAACGACTAATTTTCTCGACGGTAAAGAAACTTTTCGTCATTCGTGTTGTATTCCATCCATGACCATATTTGTCTTTCTATACAAGCCATGTCTGTTTTATTCAATTCTATTGTTAAGTATCTGTACTTACGTCAAAATAAAAGACCCACTTTTTCTCGTTCTTGTTAAAATTAATTTAATTCTCGTAGAAGAATGTATCTAGCAAGCAGTTTTTAACTAACTGTAAACAAGCAGTCAGTGTATTTTGTCCTGAGGTTAAATTTGTGTTATGATACTACAAATGCCTTGTTTTTTACGAAAATGTATACATTGTTTCATAAACGTGTATAACGTCTCCCCTTTTAAATTTACCTATAGATAGGATAATATGCAGACGTTACCTGCAGATTGTTTAGAGTCTTTTCTTGAAAACTATAAATTGAATAAAAACTGAAACACTTATTTGAAGCAGGATTAAAACAAAGTAAAAAACATGATTCTAAATACTATACACTTGGAACTATGAAGCGTTTTGTATGTGTTGCCAAAGAAATTTTGTATGCAATAATTATGTTCTCTGAGAAACTTGTTCAATAAACTTAAATAAGATACTAGATGTATTCATTTAATGTGATTGAAAAAATATAAACTTCTTCTTATGAAAAGGATAAAAATTTCATATTGTGAAAAATAATACATACATACGTACGTATCGATGGATAAAAGTGTCTCTTAGTAAGAATTATGTTCCTCACTGTCATGGATACGCCTCTGACCAGATTGTACTCTATTTACAATTACATGTAGAAGAAAAAAAAGAAACAGATATAGGTGTTAAATTTACAAAACTTGTTATAAAACCGTAAGTGTAATTCAAATGTCAAACTTATTTGAATGTTTCAAAGAAAGAGTAATTTTAAAGTTTTTAAAATCTAATTAAAAATATCAAAATACAAATAAGTGTGTACATCTGACACAATTTCACTGTGAAAATTACTACATTATAGAGTGTAATATTAATCCTACCTACCTCAAAAACATTATAATCGTTGTTTATCTTAATCAAGAAATATTCAAAGTTTTAGCTGATTCTTTCTAAGACATGAGGCAAATGGCCATGCTGTGAACACGTGTTCTCTAATTCTTCCAAAACTTTTAAAGGTGTTTATACTTCCATCAGCGATAAAAACAACAAATAAACGAAGAATACAGCGTAATATTCTCTTTCGCAGTTAGGAGTATCTGCAAACATTATAGAACCGATTGTAAATTTCATCTGTTCAGTGTTCCATAAGAATAAATAGTTACTTGGTAAAATGCTATTAGCTTTGAAATTTTAAGACCATGCAAACTCTTTCAATGAGGTGATGATGCTGAAACTATAAATGTTCTCTAAAAATAATTGTTGTATTTTTATTTTGAGTTTGCACATTTGGAAACTTCTGCGTGTAAGAAAATTAAAAAAGCGTTTTAAAGGAAACTATATCGTTAAAAATAATTCAGCAAAACTAATAATGAACATTATTTATAGTAGAGCAGTGTTGTTGTTTTTTTAAACTTGGAAACATAACTTTTTATACTTGTGCAGATAACGTAATTGGTGGTCAATGGTGAAGTTAATAATAGAAAAGCTACATCGGACTGTCTGCTGTGTCCACCGAAGGGCTTATTTGTTGGTTTGCTTTTGATTTTCGCAAAAAGCTACATGAGGGCTATTTGCATTACGCCTCCCTAATTTAGCAGTGTTAGACTAGAGGGAAGACAACTAGTCATCACCAACCACAACCAACTCTTGGACTGCTCTTTTATCAATGAATATTGGGATTGATCGCACTGAAAGGGCCAGCATGTTTGGTGGAAATGGGATTCAAACCCACAACCCTCAGATTGTGAGTCAAGCGCCCTAACCACCTGGACATGCCGAACCTCCAGCGAAGGAAATCAAACCCTTGATTTTAGCGTTGTAAATCCGAAGAATTGCCGCTCTCTACGAGGACGTCTGTACTCTGAGGAAAATATGAAATTTATACAACAAAACTGCGTATTTTGTTCCATTAGAGGACCCTTTTTAACTACTGTGGACAAAACTGGGATTCACTCCGAAGCTTAGTCTATTTCTTTACACGAAGCTTAGTCTATTTCTTTACACGAAGCTTAGTCTATTTCTTTACACGAAGCTTAGTCTATTTCTTTACATGAAGCTTAGTCTATTTCTTTACACGAAGCTTAGTATATTTCTTTACACGAAGCTTAGTCTATTTCTTTACACGAAGCTTAGTCTATTTCTTTACATGAAGCTTAGTCTATTTCTTTACATGAATGAATTTTCCTTTTACTTCATAACACTAGAAATTTTCTGTGTTTTTTTCTCTTTGTTCGCCAAACATTACGAACACGTACATGTGAGAAGTTGTTTTTTGCGCAGAGCTACACAATGAGCTAGCTGCGGTCTGATCACCGCAGAGGATCGAAATGTAGTAAATATTTAGTTTCAAGTACGCTAATGTCTAGAAATGTTTAGTCACGTTCTACATTTTATATTTTTGTATGCTAAAGATTTCATATTTCTTCGACGTATAATGAATTCCCAATAAAAATAATTTATTTCTTTAGAGTTTCTCTGTGTGGCCGTGTTCCTACTAAAGTGTGACCAATCGCAGGTTTCTAGTATGTAAGGATCTCTCCCTTAATGCAGGGTTATAGAACATAAAAATCTCATCAAATAGAATATAAGGATCCCTCTCATCTAATGTACAACTGTTAAGTATAAGGATCTTGTCAAACTTAGAAATGTAAATTACAAGAGTTTAACCAAACGTATGACCACAAAACACAGAGATCTCACCAAATGCAGGACTGTAGAATATAAGAATCTCACCAAACGTTCGGTTGTATAGTAATACGTATTTTTGTACAATATAAGAATTTTGTAACCAACATTCAAGGTTTCTGACATATTTCTTAAGATTAAAATTCTGTGTCTGTGTAATTGGCTGTTTTATGTATTCCATTCTTGTGTCACGTTTAAACAATGTTTCTTTCGTTTTATTATAGTGTTCAAATACTCCAAGCATAAAGACTAATTCAGTAGGTTTGTTTGGTTTGTTTTGAATTTTACGCAAAGCAACACGGGAGCTATCTGTGCTAGCCGTCCCTCTTTACCAACGAATAGGGCCCGGCATGGCCAAGCGTGTTAAGGCGTGCGACTCGTAATCTGAGGGTCGCGGGTTCGCATCCCGGTCGCGCCAAACATGCTCGCCCTTTCAGCCGTGGTGGCGTTATAATGTGACGGTCAATCCCACTATTCGTTGGTAAAAGAGTAGCCCAAGAGTTCGCGGTGGGTGGCGATGGCTAGCTGCCTTCCCTGTAGTCTTACACTGCTAAATTAGGGACGGCTAGCACAGATAGCCCTCGAGTAGCTTTGTGCGAAATTCCAAAACAAACAAACAAACAAACGAATAGTGGGATTGACCGTCACACTATTACGTCTCCACAGCTGAAAGAGCGAGCATGTTTGGTGTAACGGGGATTCGAACCCGCGACCCTCGGATTACGAGTCGAGTGCCTTAACCTCCTGGCCATGCCTGCCCCTAATTCAGGAGGAATGTGAAGCTGATGACCAATTCATTTTAATTTCTGTTAAATGTTTATGCTAAATATTGAACATATAATATGATGTTTTTGTAGTTCTGATCATGCGTGTTTCGTTGCTGTACCACAAAATTTGTTCCTCGATTTTGATTGGTACTTTCCATATAAAACTACGTGGTATACTAATACTAGTAATGTATGAACTCTACGTAGATATATATATAATGTTAAAAAATATACTATACCCAATGTGCAAAAACTGACAAAAGTACTGCGGTTTCCGACCTTCACATAACATTTTACCTCCTACATCTTACCAGTTGACCCGTAAAACCATATACCACGTGTTATGTATGGAGTAAACCAACGCAATATGATAGGTAAAGTGTTGTGCTCCATTCCAAGTAGTATATGTATTTAAGGTAAGCAAAATATTTTATCAACATTCTGCTTCATTATACTTTTGTATGTTAACGAGATGAAATTTTAACGACATATTAATACGTTCAACTTATTGTTGTAATGATTCTTTAGAATAACGTATACATAATTAAACACAATCTTAAGTTTAGTGAACTAGTTGCTAACGAGCACTTTAATTTTCATTTCAACCGCTAAAGCTTTCTTGTGATTATTTACTAATAATCAACAGAAAAAGGGGGTCTACATTTTATTTTTCTTGTGTAATTACTGAAAATAAAATAAAGTTTACAAGAACAAAAAACAAACAAACAAAGGACCTGTTTAAGATTTTATATTATAAAAACATAGTTGTCTGATAATTCAGCTACTGAGTTGTTGGCGCCACTTGTGTTTGGCTGCGAACTTTAAAACGCTGACTGGACCGTGTTTGTTTGATAGTTTGGAAACGTTCTATTTATGCTGTGGTAATGTAAGTACGTAATGAGCCTATTTCCTTCGACATAATCGGTTTTTATAGTAGCTGTCCGGTAGCAGATTTAAAAGAATCAAGCTGAATCAGCCATGCGCTAAGCCGTATAATTGCTTCAATATTTCGTTATTTTGAGACTCCAGCTAATTTTTCTCCATTTTGCGACGCTAGCTTTCTCTGACAATTTATCAGACGTTCATTATTATAATGTTCGTGCAACAAAATTAGAAACTTCGTGCGTGCGATTAGTGTTTGTCATGTTATCTATGAAGGGAATAAATGGCCAGACAATGGGTGTCTCCCGCCCATTTTTATGCTGGTCCACTTATACACTTTGCAGAAAATACCCGCTTTTTAACCGTGAAGCAAAAGAAACACTTATTATTTCCTCTAAATCATTGAAATGGATGAAATGAAATAAGTACCATATGTGATATGAAACTAAATATTTGATTTCATATTCAAAGCACATGTCACTCAAGCGAGTTCCTACGTATGCCCAGTACATTAAGTATTTTCCGGTACATAGTTTCAAAATACTTCACTATTAAATGGCTCTGAAAATTGACTGATATATCAGCGAGAATGTATTAAATGACATACGGTACCGGAAAAACACGCAATCCATAATTTATCAGGTTGAACATTATACTGAAATATTTTTACATTAAAAATATGTGCTAATGAAACATTATTTCTCGAGCAAAATGTTTAGTTTGTGTGGTTTCTCATTAAACAATTCTTTCTACTGTAAATGTAAATATGTTGTGTAGAAGAGATAGATAGTATGAAGACTGGATTACTTTGAATATTTGCGCAAAACTACACGAGATCTACAAGTCGTTCCTCGCGCAGCAATGAATGGCTAGAGGGAAGACAGCCAGTCATCACCACCCACCGCCAACTCTTGGACTACTTTTTTACCAACGAATAGCGGGGTTAACCCTCATATTATAACACCCCCACGACTGAAAGGGCAAGCATGTTTGGTGGGATGGGGATTCGAACCTGCGACCTTCAGATTGCGAGTCAGGCGCCATAACCACCTTTCCTATTTATATCGAGCTAGCTTATGATAATCCATTATTCCAACCAATACTGTAAAACTATATTTGTATCATTCCATCTTTGAGACGTCTATGTCAAAGAAAAAGAGATTGATTTGCGTTTGTTGTACTGTTTGTTGTCCGACACTTATTCGAGTTTTAATGTACATATAATTGTATGTGGCCACTGTTTCCAGTAACGCAATATTTTTGACTTCACAAAAATGTTCTCAGCTTTGTTGTTTCTGAGTGTCAATTTTAATAACTTGTTTTGCTTGTATGTAATATAAATAACTTTTTTCACTTTCAAAGTGTAGCATACACACTAGCCTAGTCAGAATTTGCAAGTTTCGAAGGGAATAAGTTAACTGACACAAAAGCACCAGTTCGTTTAATATTCCGAAAATGTTCGTAGGAGAGCTATTAGGGTTAGGAGTTGAGAAAGAAGTGTTTCTGATTTCATTAAAATATTTGTACCCATGATGTTGGTATTCCTTAGGTATTAATTTTTACGTTTCAATAATTATAAACAATGATCACAGCAACTGTTTTTTTAAAGCTAGGTAGACAACTTTTCCATTCCTTAGCTCCCAGAACTGTTTTTTTTTTATGTAGATAGGAGGAAGTCTATACGTTGCCTTGCTCTGAGTAACTGTTTTGTATAGTTAGGGATATAGCTTCTCCCTTTCTTAGCTCCCAGAACTGTTTTTCTATGATAAGGAAGCAGCTTCTCTGTTCTTTGTCTCTCAGTAACTATTGCCTTCCACGTTTCCTTGCTGTAAGTAACTCTTTGTTTGGAGGTAGGGGGCAGCTTTTCTGTTATGTTTAGTGTATATCATATAAAATTTGGCTTGTCGTTTGGTTTTGATTATTGGTTTAATACCCACAGTTTTCTGGCTTAACAGAGACAATTGGTTACTCCTTGTTCGTGGTTTAGTGCGCAATGTATTTCGTTTATCGTTTTTGTTTTTGCGTTAGTGACTAGCTTAATAATCCTTTCGAAATCCATCTGTCGAAAGTTTTAGGGTTTTACCTTTTTTTGTTCTTTAAAGATATATATATTTTATGAAATCGGGTCTACAGAATAATTTTTGTGATTATTTATTCTTGCAGACGTGGACTGCATCGGCATTATAACTGTTTTCTTTAAATTCCTTTAATACTTTATCAGTGAAAGTATTTATATCTAACCTATTAACTGCAGTCAGATCTATATACATTTATTTTATTGAGTTTATAACTTTTTTCATCCTTCATGACTTCTAAACGTTCAAACTTATCTTGTAGGTGTGAAATTTTATTTCGCTGTTGAATTTTTCTTTGTTTTTCTTTGAATTTCACATAAAGCTTCACGAGGGCTATTTGCGCTAGCCGTCCCTAATTTAGCAGTATAAGACTAGAGAAAGGGCAACTAGTCATCACAGCCCATTGTCAACACTTGGTCTACTCTTTTACCAATGAAAAATGGTATTAATCGTAACATTATAATGCCCTACGGCTAAAAGCACCAGCACGTTTAGTGTGACGGGGATTCGAACCCACGATATCTGTTATATATGGTATATAATAAACGTATTGCTCGTTTTCCATAACGCTATATTACAGTAACGCCTACTCTTTCAAGGTTATGATTACAAGGTGGGTCATTTTTGAAAGAAGTCTAATAATGTAGTAAAGTAATATTTTGACTGATTTTAAATCTAAACATAAAGTCCCCTGCTGGTACAGTTTACTGATTTACAATGCTAAAATCAGAGGTTCGATTCCCCTCGATGGACTCAGCAGATAGTCCGATGTGGCTTTGCTATAAGAAAACACACACACACACTAAAGATTAAATAGTTTTTCAGATATTTAAAAGGAATTGAAACAGTACATTAGAACATTGTATCTCTAAGGTTAATCAGATTAACTAGCAACCTTTGTGTTAAGTATAAAGTAACTGAATGAAGGGATTTCAGATACAGTCACAACCATTAAAAGCAATAGTCTCTTCTCCGTCAGGGGTGATGGAAAATAACTAGTCTCTTCAAACTTTAATAGATGCGAAAAATGTATGTCATTACTATCTATAACGCGCTTAAGTCTCTCGTTTGTCATACTATTTAACGTAGAAAAGGTCTTGCTGTTTTGTAATGGACGCCAAAAAAAAACTCGCTCTCCAACCTGCAATGACAAACAAATAGACACCATTTGAACACTAATTTACGTGAACGCGAATCCTAGCGTACAGGCATAAACGATCTAATGGGAAATTTAGCGTTGATATTTATGTACAGTGTTTAAATTGCGAACAAAGTTTACCCCTATAATTTCTCGTGTCACACTCTTACCATAACAATGAGTAGAAAACCCGAGGACTGATTTTAACTGGAAAGCTACAAAACAAACAGTTTTCACAGCAGGAAAGAACTTGTGTTGTGTAAGTGTGAAAATAACCATTCCACGACAGTTTTCTCTTTTCATTAAAATATGTATTTGCCAATCAGTCGAAGGTTGGGAAAATATATGGAGCCATTGTTTGCTTTCCATTCCGCAAGTTACATAAATTCAACCAGTCTATGTATACACACATCATTTAATCACTTCAAAATTATGTGACGTATAAAATTTTTGAATAAGTATCCAAACCTAATTTCAGAAATCAAAAATAAATTTAAAAATCTAATAGCAAAAAATAACATTTCTAACTTTTGCTAATTAATGACAAGAACGTTGTTATTTTTCCGGCATGACTGAAAAATATGTGAAACAATTTTGATCAGTTTCTAAGGAAAGCACACAACGTGCTTTCTTTAGTTGTATCTCGAAGTGAGAAGAATAGTGTGCATGTGTTGTTACGTATTAAAATTTAGCTCGGACGAATCTCCGATTTATTATGTTACGTACGTTACGTATTACCGTTTCAAATAGCCCAAAATGTTCATTTAGGTTTTTTATTTGTTTGAAATTAAGCGCAAAGTTACACAATGAGCTATCTGTGCTGCGCTCATCAAGGGTATCAAAACTCGATTTCTAGCGATGGGAGTCCGAAGACATAATGCTATGGCATTGGGGGGCTTTAATTTATTTTTTAATTAAATGTAAATATATATCATATTTATGATATTTGCCAACAAAACTGAGGCACACAGTTTTCTTTCTTAACACAAATATATTGTAATACACAAACAACAACAGAATTTATAATAACGGTTATTACAAATATTGATTTATATACAAGACTTTTACAAACTCACACACAATATTCAATCTTCTATCTGGTCTGAAACCGAATATTTTATCGACGGTCCAGGTCCACAACTAGTGAATTATTTCTGAGTTGATATTGTTACACTTCGCTTAAGTTATCTAGCTGTCTATTCTTGGCTGACTTCACGCCGCTAACAAGCTGATTTTTTACCGACGAAGATATTTAATGTTCTCGTAGAAATACTAACGTCGAAGTTAATTTTCTGAAGTTAAACGGTTTGTAATGCTCGAAATCCGTAAACATTCGTGGTCAGATGTCTGTGTTTGTCTGATTAATAGGTGTTTATCACAGCTATAACTTCCGAAATTTATAGTATACTCGCTGTAACAATTTATAAACTTTAAGAGGAAGTTCAAGAAAGTTCAGTTGGCAACAATACTAGCATTCACTATTATTTTACACGCATCGTATATTGTTGGTTCTTACACTCGAGAATCTTCTAAACATTTAAAGAACAGGCAAGACTTCCACAATACACCTATGCATTTCTACATATATATTAAATTGAAACAAACATAGATGATAAAATAAATGCATACAATAGTAAATCCGTTACATTGTATATGGGAAGCTCAAATTGGGTTCATTACAGCTTTTATCATTTTAACTTAAATATTTTCGCGTACCACTGACATTATCTTATAAGTAACACCAGTGGAACGTACCACAGTTTAAGAATCCCTATTTTAAAAAATTGAAGAAATTAAAAATCAACCACAAATAAAGCTTGCTGTAATTCTTACCTTTGTGACTGTGAGTATATTGTTACGTGTGTTTCATTCACCGTATTAATTCTTCGTAACGCAAGTTGTTTTTCCAATTATTAAAGCTTGATTTGCGATAAGCATCCTATTGAGACTGGAAAAAGAAATTTATTTCTTGTGCTCATGTCTCTGATTATCTCATTAAACACTGCTTATGAGAGTTCAAAAACAATTTTGATAAATCTTTAATAATACACTGCTAAACCAATTTTATCCATTTGTTTCTTGTAGTTTTCGTTTTAAGATCAGAATAATATTTTTACCTTTTCGCAGAATATTGCAGGAGAATAGAAAAATAATCACATATTTCATAACTGCTTGAACATTTAGTCATTGATGTTCAATAATTTGTATTTATAACAAAATTACCGAAGCTACCTGCCATCGTCCCTAATTTTTCACTAGTAACCAGATGATTTTTTTTTAAATTTCGCTCAAAGCTACTCGATGGCTATCTGCGCTAGCAGTGTAAGACTAGAGGGAAAGCAGCGAGTCATCACCACCCACCACCAACTTTGGGGCTACTCTTTTACCAACGAATAGTGGGATTGAAAATCACATTATAACCCCCCTCGGCTGAAAAGGCGAGCATGTTTGATGCGACAGGGATTCGAAGCCGCGACCCTCGGATTACGAGTTAAACGCCTCAACCCACTTGGCCATGCCGAGTCTAGCATGAGGACAGGTAATCAGTTTTTGACGTACGCTTATAACGTAACCATAGCTGAAAATGTGGGAGGTATGTTGTGGTATCATACACATTCGAACCCGACTCGCCGGGTTCGAAACCTAGAGCTCACTGCAGGGCCAACCCACGCGAAATAATTTTTGAAGAACACTTTCCATAAATATTTATTAGTTTCTGTAAATTGATTTTCTTTGTTTCATTCTCCTGTTTTGTTAAGCCTTTCCGTTCTGAGTGTGATTATTAATACCTTTTTGTTACTGAAGCTTTGATTTAGTACCTTCTCTGCAAGCACGTCTTACCTAACTTATGGCTCTTTCTTCTGACGTTATACACATGGATTTATACAGTAGTATGTAATACCGTATTTTGATAAACCAACCATTGTACATATCTGCACCATAAAACCAATACCGAACATAAAGTGTGCGGTGTGTGAGGCAGAATACTGTCGCATTTTGCCCCCCAGTGGCACAGCGGTATCTCTGCGTACTCACACCTCTAGAAAACGGGTTTCGATACCTGTAGTTAGCAGAGCACAGATAGTCCATTGTGTAACTTTATGCGTAATTCTAAATAAACAAACTGTCGTATTTCAATAAATCAACCATCCTACTTTCTGTATTATAAAGCCGATAATTAACATTATATGTGCACTAAATGACGTGGAATACTGTCCTATTTCAATAAATTAACCATCGTACTTTCTGAACTGTAAAACAGACCCTTAACATTACACATGCTCCAAATGAAACATGGGTACTGCCAATCATTTTTCTAATACAGAAAATTACTATTAGTTTTGATTTTATTGTATTAACTTTTAACAAACAACAGCAAATAATTAAAATTATTATCAGTTTCGATTTTGTTGTATTAGATTTTAACAGACAACAATCACCAATGTTTTAGTTTTTGTTTAAAATATGATTGAATCATTGTTTCAGGATTTATTAAAAATCAAGATTATAAAATATTTTAATTCAAATCTGTGTGTTCATTCACTCTCGATTATGATCCAACAGAACGCGGATCCTAGATGTGTGAATTACAAAAATAAAAAATAAAGTCATGCCACCAGTTGTCAATTTCGGTGACAGAAGCTATTCGTTCAAGAGAATTGAAGTTTACTGCGAAACAACTTCGGTTAAGCTTTATAAATAACATGTATTCTTTTACTTCTTTGTTGTTTCTTATTTTTTTTTTATCTCGCTTACATGGAGTGATTTGAAATCAGTAAGCAAATACAGCTACAGCAAGGTACAGATGAAAATACGATGCCATTTTTCAAACCTCTTTTAATGAAAAAGAATTGTGTAATCGACATATGGCTACACAACAACATTTACGTCCCCATAAAGGTCAGTTGGCTAATATGCAGTATGACCACATTTTTCATTTACAGCAATTTTAAGGATATCTGAATTTACATGGAGAGGTCCAATGATATCTTTGAAGGATTTAGCAACACTGAATATTTTCCACAGTAAACTTTTATTTTAAAGATAGTGTTAAAAATCATAAGTGTGTTTTGAAAGCCGGGTAATTAGAGATCATATGACATTTAAGGATATTCACGTTGTATTCATCATAAAGAGTGTACAGAGACCCTACAAGCAGTATGCGATTGTTTCTTCGGCAGCAGCCGTCGTGTAATGTTGATTTTCTTTATTGACAACCGAATAACTAAACCTCCATCACTGCAACTTAACGCCAGCGGCTTTGACAGTGACAAATTGTCAGACATCTCGGTTTATCTAACGTTCTGCTGATAAGGAAAAGATGACTTCATAAATTGCACTTTAAACTTAACCTATCAGAAGAGAGAGCCAGTGAACCATTATGCCAAGAGGTCATTACGCATGCGTCATTCTCTTAAGAAAAGTCCTTACTGTTACTAAAAGAAATAAAAGTTGAGTATTGTTGTATGTTTTAATTTCTTATATTTTATAACGATACAAAGCTTCAATGCCTTT
Source organism: Tachypleus tridentatus (assembly GCF_004210375.1). Taxonomy (NCBI): domain Eukaryota; kingdom Metazoa; phylum Arthropoda; class Merostomata; order Xiphosura; family Limulidae; genus Tachypleus; species Tachypleus tridentatus. The sequence continues at coordinate 79,966,268 of NC_134834.1, read as the reverse complement.
CAAAAATTACTTTAAAGTTTGATAAAATTGTATTACTTTTGTATATAATACTTACGTTTATTTTAGATTCAGCTCTTTACCTCCGTGAAATGTATAAGTGCTCCCAAAGCTTTAATAAACGATAAATATGGGATGGTCAGTGGCTTCAACACAGCCTTTGTCATGCACTTACAGGGTGGCCCGTAAGTCCCTACCCATCCTTATATCTTATGTATCCAGTGTATCTGTGTGCTGTCCCTCATTCTCGCTGCAAAGTATTATGTCACTATACTCTCTTCAAGTGTAAATGGGCTTACATCGGCCATATTTCTCTGAAAAAAGAAACAAATTTATGATACATGCGTAATTGAATAAAACATAATAACATAAGAATGGGTAGGGACTTACGGGCCACCCTGTAGAATACTACTTGACAGGGATATACATACACTCAATGTTACAACAATGTAGAATCATGTCGATGACCAAACATGCGTTCGTAGTATAGTGGTTAACAGTAAGCTTAATCGACAAGTATGTTATAATGTGTCGTGAACTTCTGAGTTTCGTGGTTATACTTTCTCGACTGCGACAGTTCAGTTCGAAGATGTAGCAACGCAACGTCAACGTTGATTAAAATTTTAGCTCTTTTTATAAAGAGAAATATATGAGTAAATCATAAGATATCAAGAGTGTTACCGCGATAGAACGCAGTCTAAACGACTGCTTTGTGGTTTTCCCTATTAATTAGCTCGTGTAAGAGGTCATTAACGTTTAATGTTTTTATATGTATTAAGTGCGGCGTGGTGTTTCGTTCGATTCTAGTTTCAAAACCACAGCGAATTCATGAGATGCCAGCATATATATTTTGCTACACTCAGATCGATTCAGTGATCTAGTTCGCTTGTGAATTGGTTTAATTCTTCAAGTAGATTAAAGACAACCATCTTCACGTGAAAATAAATATTTTTACATTTGTTCTGGTAATTCTAAACAGTGATGTAAATGTTTTGTCTTTATGGAATCTAGATTTTTAAGTACAGCATTTATTTTGGAATATCCTTGAAAATATAATTTATAATCCAGTTAAATTCTTTTTTTCATTTGTCAGAACCTGAATGTGTGTTGAACCATTATTAATGGTGAAAGTTTATAAAATGCACTACGTCTCATAATCAGATATTTTAATTTTTTTATTTTATTTTCTACTGAAAACAATAACAGTAAAATTCTATAATAATATAACCCTTAATTTCTGATTATTTAGGGCAGTTTTCCCAAAACTCTAAAATATCTTACGGAGGACTAAATCAAATACTTCAGAATTTAGTGTGCTTTTTCTGTTGTAAAATGTGTTAAGCCTTTTTTATTATTATTTACAACGTTTTTTCTTGTATTTTAGGTAAGTTGAAGTGGTGGTTATTTTAACCTGAGTGAAAACGTCACTGGAAAATTATACGGTGAGATTTAAGCTTATTTAAATTTTGCTCTAGGTTTAAAATGAGCTATATCATGTATCTGGAACGATAACTAGCCTATTTTCTAAAACAGGTAGTTGATACACCTGATGTATGGAACTCAGGTACAGTGAAATTTGCCAAAGAAACTATACAATCACAATTCTTAAATAGCTTTTTACGTTTTCTATCAATTGGAGAATTTGTTGCTGGTGGCTGAAAAGTTTTTTTTTTTTATATATATAAGACAGTACCATAAAGTTGACCCTTTTTTCGAATTTTAATAATTTAGAAGCAAAATTTACAGTATTCCAGCCCCACTAACCTTTCCAGTGCTCACTGGTAAGCGTAAGGGATTATAACGCTAAAATTTGAAGTTGTATGCTGTGGTGGGCATAGTGTAGACAGCCATTGTACAGCTTCGCGTTGACTGATAAACAAACATGTTAGTAGCAGAGTTCAGCATGAGTAGTAAAGAAAAGTAAGACGGTATCAAATAATTTTCAGAATCATCTAACACTAATTTGAAATTCCAGAAAGACACACTAACGTTTAAAGTCCAACAAAATTTGAAAAGTCATTCTTTGTAAAGTTAAAGCCAGTAAAAAGTTCCCAAACACAGAGAGAAACCAAACACAACACACATGAGCAAATAAGCTTCAAAGCATCAGCTCTAAGTAAATATAATAATAACGTTATGTTGTGCTTTTAATATTCTGTTGAGTCGAGCAAAACTTGAATGATGTATATGTGTGAAATTAAAATAACTTATAATGTGTCACACATGGGTGCATTTAGATTAACATGTGAATGGGTATATGGACGTGTGAAGTGACCAGAAGTAAGTTTGGATAAAAAGAATATAAGAACTTATTCATGCAATGATGGCCTTCGTTCTAAGAAACACTGGTTACAGAAGTGTCCTTGATCTGCTTGGTGACTCTCCTTTTGGAAGGCAAGTGTTACATGGAAAGGCAATTAGGTGCTTCTCTGCAGCCGGCCAGTGGAAAGACACTATCCCTGTATGGATAACGTTAGACGGCTTATTGATATTTCCTAGCCAATGGCGTGGTTGGAATCCCGTTGTTCACCAAGATGTATCTGTTTTATTCTTGTTGGCCAAGCCCGCAGGGAGAATCATCTCTCTACAAAGCTTAGCGCTATTATTGAATGCAGTTTTTGAGATTTGGGTGAAAAGGAATATCATATAGAAGCTTTATGAAGAATCATGGAATGCAATTCTTTCGGTCCCTCGGACGAGACTGAATATTACTATCGTCAACATGAAGCGCTTCGTTCTTCAGGATGCACTATGCCTGGTTATGACATATAGTTTCATTTGTTGTTTATAGAAATAGAACGAGTGTTTTGAGCAGACGCAATCGAAAATTCATTTCAGCGGATTGGTTGTAAATTTCCCGCTATTTTTTGACGGGTTGTTTCTTATAAATTTAACAAAAAAACATTCCAAGTACCCCAGGAGATTTTTTTATGTCAGAAAAAAACAACAACTAAAATGTAAAAGCTAAATATGTTTTGAAGGAAAATATAATTGCGAGTACATCTTTACCGTAACCGACCGTTTCATATATAACTAAATATTATCGTGTAGGAGAAGAAGGGGAAAAACTCATTTTATACATAGGTTGGAATTTTTGTTTTACGTTGAAATTTCTGAAAGCGTTCTTTTGCGTGATTGGACAACATAGTGTTGAACTACATCTTAGTTATATGATGGTATGCGAAATGCATGCACTTTCAAAACAAATATTTTCGATAAGCCTAAGGAGTGCGATATTAATGTTAAAATTAAAGTGTTTTAATCAGTCTCCAATGAAGGTGTGAAACGAAACAAATAATTGTAGTTTTATGATACTTGCTCTTTCAGTGATTTGGTTTGATGGTGAAGAGACAAAATATTTTTTTTTATTGACGCATTGATTTAGCCCTATATTGGATGATTGCTATTGCCTTTAGGTATTTAATTACAATGATTTGCTGAAGAATTTGTATATGATTTGTTGTATACGATGTGATAAAAAATGAAGGATATAATTTTACCGGTTAAATTGTTAATAAAATAAGGCCACGAACTGTAAGTTTGAAATAAGAAATTTTCTACTTCCGTTCTACTCTTTGATGACAAAAGTAACGTTCCTCACAATCAATGAAATTTGGGTCAAATCAGATTTAACCGGTTTTAGCCGGAATTCATAATTGGCTTATTTGGAATTTAAGTAGAGTCCTCGCTTCTTCTTTTTCAGTAGCCAGCATCGAGTATTTGTTTTTATTTCATGATAGTTCACTTTGTATAATGCATAAAGAGGTTTTGTTTTTCTTTGTTTTTGAATTTCGCTCAAAGCTACACGAAGGCTATCTGCGCTAGCCGTCCCTAATTTAGCAGTGTAAGGCTAGAGAGAAGGCAGCTAGTAATCACTACCCACCGCCAACTCTTGGGCTACTCATTTACCAACGAATAGTGGCATTGACCGTTATATTATAACGCCAACACGGCTGAAAGGGCGAGCATGTTTGGTGCGACCGGGATTCGAACTTGCGACCCTCAGTTTACGAGTCGAACGCCTTAAACCACCTGGCCATGCTGGGCTAAAATGTCCATTCCTCAGGTGAGGCACACATGAAGAGGTACACGTTAACATGTAGAAAGCCTGTTACTGTAGTTACCGTGAGAACAGATCCTGTCAAAGACGAATTCCGTGATTTCTTTAAGGAAAGAGCCTAGCATCGTAGTGTGATTAGGGCGCTCGAATCGCAATCTGCGAGTTACAGGATCGAAACCTATCGCAGAACATGCTCGCCTTGTCATTCGTGGGGACGTTATAATGTGAAGGTAAAGAAAGTAAAGAATTCATAAATTGCACATATTCGGTAAAATCATATTCTCAAGATGGCTGCTATAGGTATTGGCACTTTAATTAAAATAAAGTACAGAACAACGTTTCGACCTTCTTAGGTCATCTTCAGGTTGACAAAGGTCATCACGAATTGTTGTTATTGTTTTGTTGTTTTTAATTAAGCACAAAGCTACACAAGGGGCTATCTGTGCTCTGCGCACCACGGGTATCGAAACCTGGTTTTTAGCATTGTAAGTCCACAGACATACCGCTGAGCCACTGAGGGGCCATCATGAATTCAGTAAAATCGTCTTTTGTTGAACAATTCCTACTAATGCTATTGAAGTCTGAATGTTTTGTATACATAACTATATATCAAGACAAAATTCATTTTTAGAAACACGCATAATGATACGTTTCATTTTGTATTTTTGAAATGAAAGCTATTCGATAATGTAAAAGGCCAATAAATAAATCTGTTGGTCAACCTATTAAAGAGGTAAATTTGATTATGTTTACGGCTTTACTGGTCGTAATTTTTAATGCAAAATGAAAGAAATCTAACTGACCACTGTTACTATTCTTGAGTCCACACAGAATAACAAGATGTACATAATATAGTGTTTCGTTAATTGCCAGTAAATAGTTAAAAGATGAAATCTCTTCAAATTCAGAAAACAATGTTCTGAATTATGGTTTCAGTGAACAAATACAGTGTTTCCAAATATCTGTTAAGTGAATCAGATCTAATACTGTCCACAACGTAACTAAAGTGTGGAGATGAAGACACATCGTATTGGAATTAGGCGTAGGTGTTCCTTAATCGTATCGACATCCGTGGAAGAATTGTCACTCCCCAAGCGCAGTGTATTCAAATATGTCATGACAAAGACGGGGGAGATGATTTGAACGTATGTGTCCATAATTTTGCATATGATCTTATGTGTGTCGCCTTATTTAATAATTTACGATTAAATTTGAACTCTGCAATACAATAACGTATTGCTGACGCAAACACGCAACTGCAACCAAGAAAGAAGTGAATTATTGTCAGTCGTTTGCAACGTTATTGAATTTAGTTGTCACGGTTCACATAACACATACACAAATATGGTGCTCCCAGTTGTGAGTGCTGCCCTACGATACGCACAGAGAGAAATTTAATTTTATACACCGCTTTTGACAACTGGTATCAGTAGACTACTTGTTACAATTATTTGATATTTTGGATCTGATGTCTAGACATCTCTTGAACAGTTGATCTGACATAGCCATCAAGCTCTGCAAGTGAACTTGTTGAGTAGCAATAAAAACAAACACCAAGTAAATAGATTATTAGTGATGACAGTCGGCCATACGTATATTTAATCGAAACGGGTCAATTTAAACAGTGAGAAAATTAAAAAAAGCAGTTGCCAAGGAATTGTTGCTGTTATAACATTTTTGTACAAATAAAAATTATCTTGATTAGATATGTTAACCTGATAATGTCCTTAGCAAGAAATTATTTTTTCTAAATATTTACAAAGAAGAAATAATTAAATCAATAAATTACCTCAAACTGAATTTTTTTCTATAAAATGAATACACTTGCCTTTGTTGAAAATTGTTAATATTATTTTTAGCGCAAACCTACGCTATGGATTATCTACGCTCTGTTCATTTTCAAGTATTTGTTTCTAAGTTACATACTAGCTCAGTATATCCCAATATTGTCTGAAGAAAAACTTTGTGAAATCTGAAGAAAGAAGCGTTGCAAAGCAAAGTTGTAAAAAGTTTGACAAAAGTTTGCTCAAAAATTATAATGTTAAATAAGATCTTCAAATTACTTTGTATTCAGACATTCGTACGAGTTTAAAAATGTTTTCGAATCTCACAAATGTCTGTTCTTTCCTTAAGAAATAAAACTATTATCATACGGAGCTTTGCATGACATTATGTTGAAGCAATAGTTTACGGCAATAACTGAACCGTGAGTATATAAAAATGTCGAATCGGGCCTTTGACAGCATTAGCATCTGTGCTGCGAATGTAAGAATCCAAGGTTCGAACCGCGATATATCGCTACAAATACTCTATATTTTTGGTTGTGAGGGTGTTAAACCTGTGATCAGCTATTCCTCTAATTGCTTGAGAATAACCACGTAGACGGTTGGCGCTACTGACAAATTGCTGTCTTTCTAAGCAGCATTTCTAAATTAGGGGTAGCTATGTTTGACCTTCGGAGATTTTCTCTTCTCTAATCAACATCTCCAACCTATATATTTTATAAAATGAATTCAGGTTGAAAATACTAAATATAAACTTGTTCCATTTCGTTCATATGGTATCCATAGACGTTTAAATTGCTCTCAGGCATATTCTAACTATGGCTATAATGTATCTCACGATAAATATGGTCATGAACCCGGGCTTGAATTGTTTTTAATTTAAGATATAAACCCATGACATTTTATAAATAAATATAGTCGTGACCCAGGACTTAATTTTTATTTATTTAAATGTAAAACATTTACTAACAATTTTAAAAGGTCGTGAATAGGTCTCAAATATAATTCTCGATAACTCACATATTCATCAACAAAAAGCAACAAACGAAACAAAGGGTATTTATTCTTTATTTGAAACTGTTTCTAGAAATAGATCACCAATCAAATAATTATCATGATGTGAAAATGAATTTAAAAATAGCAAAATTTTCAAAATCTTTCCGTACTGTAAGTTCGCCTATTTTAACATGCAGTCTTCTCCTAACTGTTGTATCGCTTGCAACCAAAATCAGTAACTATTTAAATATTCAAAGTTAAGTTACTCGTGAAAACTTTGCAGAGGAGACAGCTTAAAGTTATGTGTATAAATTACGTTAATTTATGGGTCAAACCGTCATATATTACTATAATTAAAAATGTATGCCTCATTACAATTCAGGGCCTTGCCGTTATCTCCTTTCGTCTTACCGCTGACTCTTCGCAAGCTCGTGTGTAACGCTCTCAGGGGAAAAATGCCACAACTTGAATTTGTTTTTTAATTTGTGGTTTTGAATGCTCTTATTCCAATTTTGAAGCCATCTGGTTTACTGTAAACCTTAAGAGAAGAACAAGTTTTAAAGAGCCACACAAATTAGTGCTGAGAACAATTCATAGCATGATTCTTATTGATTCGATAAATAGCATAACAGATAGGCATATAGACAAAACCATACCCAGATAACAAGCTTTATAGACGGACAGTTGGTCTTATTTGAGATAAATCGATAATTGGGTATGTTGGTTAATAAATTAGTATACTTAGAAACAAACACACACACACATACAGAGGTATGTAGACAATTAAATCGAGCAGACTTAGTAATGTAATAAATACACGCTGATAGAGAATTAAAGTAAGGTCGAGAAACGTAAAAAATCACAATACACAGGTGATTAGGCAGACAGAGTATGTGTAGCAAGATCAAATAAAATACGCATAGCCTGGGAGAAATTAATTGAGTATTCGCCACATGATTGGATGGAACGATGTGAATATCAGGGTATGTGACTAACAATGAATACAGTGCAAGATTCATTGAGTCAGCAGGCCCAGCATGGCCAAATGGTTAGGGCGCTTTACTCCTAATCTGAGGGTCGCGGGTTCAAATCCTCATCACATCAAACATGCTCGCCCTTTCATTGGAAAAAGAGTAACCTAAGAGTTGGCGGTAGGTGGTGATGACTAGCTGCCTTCCCTATAGTCTTACACTGCTAAATTAGGGACGGCTAGCGTAGGTCGCCCTCGTGTAACTTTGCGCAAAATTACAAAACAAACAACAAAAAACCCCATCACCAGAAGACAAACCATTAAGTCAGTTTGTAGGTGTATGTTTTATAACTGTGATTATAGTTTACAAAGATTATTTCTGTATATCGCTTCAAATAAGGTCTTTATTGTTCTCTGAAGCTAGGAATGTTGTAATATATCGATTGTGTGAATTAAACTGCTGGATTGTACTGTAGAAATCGGCTTTTATAGCCCGTAACTTGGACTCTAAAAACAAACCGGCTACATGAATATTCTAGCGTGATATTAATCTGTATATATATATTGCTTCCACGCTTTGTTTTGTTTCTCTCTCTCACTTTTCTTCTCTTTCAACGTACATACAATTCAACATACAAGATAATATATTTTTATCTCTATATATGATAGCAACGCGACTTATACAGATACATAAAACTCCACCTGTAAAACTCAACCTACAATTACAGTTAGTTTCATGGAAACGCCCTGATTACAGCTTGTCTTAATTGAAACATCGATTTCTTGACTTCGTTTAAAACATTAAAACCAATGTAGTTGTGTTTTAGCTCAGTGATTAGCGGGGTTAAAGTCACCATATGAATTTAACCAATCACAATAGTATTAAACTGTATAAAAAAATGGTGGGTTGATACAAGTACAATTCTTTTTTTTCGCGAGTTTTGTTCCTTCATCACGACAACTGTAAGCTTACAGTGGTGATTAAGAACTGAATATACGAAATAAATTATGTTATCGTTCAGAGGTGAAAGCTAAAACCTCGATTTTATTACATAGAGACATTTAATGAGATATTTTTTTCCATCAGCCATCTATGGCGCATGATGAATTCTTCAGAGCGCATGACTCCTATTTTTGAATAGTTTCATTCGAAATGGTTAAGAGTATTTCATCATATTTAACACGACAGTTCTTGAATATTAAGCAGTTTTAAAATTTCTCATTAACAGAGTGACTTTGGTCTTTCTTTCACGTATTCTTCAGTTCTAGAAACGTTCATGAAAGAACCAAAGTATAAATTCGATAACATAGCCCACCATAAAACTGTATTATAGTTTTGTATATCCCATGATATGTCTAAGCATTTCTTTTGTTTTTCAGCGCTAAGCTACACAATAGTCTATTTACGCTCTTTCCTATCATGTACTATCACATTTCGCAAACTTCTAAAATAAATGTTGGAGAACCCATGCCTCTCGGTCTTCTATATCTAAAACAAAGGGTTCGGGCGATAAAGGTGTAGAGCAGGCTTTAGGACATCACGACTGACTGGAGCTAGCGCATCAAAAGGCAATAAATCGAATCTTAACGCCAAGCTTGCCAAGCTTGCCTGTATTCCAAGCACTATTTTATTCCATGTTAAGTTCGAAGCGCACCTTAAGCTCGACACCGCGAGGGTTTCAGACGATGAAATTATACGTTTCCAGGACTTTCCCCCTTGGTAATTGTTGTAAATTATCCTTCCTTTCGGGCCAAGACCTCAGCCGTACAGGGGGAAACGTGCTTTTTGGGCTGGCGGGAAGGGAGGGTATAAAATTCACGAGGATCTGCCTTTCTGCTGGTCGATGAAGTATACCCGATGAAAGCTATCCAGTGCAATATAAACTGTTAATTGAACCTTGTTTAACAACAGACTTGTGTGATCCGTTTATTTGATCGGGTTCTGTATCAATAATATCCGTTTATGTTGTTCTGTTGTAGTAGTTGTGTTGTTTTTGTTTTCTTTCCGAAAGGAATTTCTTAAAGAATGTTTGCTGAAAGAACATTTCGTAGATCATATGAAAATACGTAAAATCAGCTGATATTGACTAAACAATGTCACATTCAGATAATAAAACTACGGAAGTGATCATAAAAAGTGTATAACTACTGAAAGTATTTCTCGCATAATTCTTAAACATTATCCTGACTATAATAATGTAGATAAATAATTATATGGTAGAAGGGTTTGGTTTGTTTCGACTTTCGCACAAAGCTACTCAAGGGCTATCTGCGCTAGTCGTCCCTAATTTAGTAGTGTAAGACTAGAGTGAAGGCAGTCAGTCATCACCAACTTCCGCCAACTTTTGGGCTAATGTTTTACCAACGAATAGTGGGATTGGTCGTAACATTATTAACGCCCCCACGGCTGAAAGGGCGAGCATTTTTGATGTGAGGAGGATTCGAACCCGCGACCCTCGGATTACGAGTCGAGTGCCTTAACCTACTGAAAGAAGAATAGGAATACACTTACGTTGTCCCTAGTATAACTGAAATAAATAGTTGTAGAACATAATTGAATATTCAACATCAATGTATGTTAGTTAAATTATAATTGTACAGTAATGAGTTATCATATTGTACCTCAATAACTCTGTATTATACAATTTAGAATTGCATTCATGAGTATTCATAATCGATTTTTCATTACATTTCTTTAGATATTTCGAATTTTTAAAACAATATTTGCAATATTTCTATCAGTTTTATATGAGGGTAATTTGAATGTGTTATTAACAACACTGTATTTAATTTTTGTACTGTTCGTGGCAAATTTAAGTATTAACTGAAACTTTTTTGGGGGAAAACTCTGGTCGTTAAACGAAGAACTCGTAAATATACTTTTTTGGAATTAATTTAGTCGCCTAACAAACCATGATAAATTTTTCATGCATTTACAATTTGGGATACATTCTGTTCGTAGCAAAATTCGATTTTTTCTACCTTAGAAATAAGGAAAGGAGAAAGCGGAAATGAGAAGAAATGCGATAAAAGGTCTACCTTCCCATTTGGTGATGTGTTCCTTCTGCATTAATGTTTTCTTACATGCTTTGCTGCGTAACACGCACTTTCTCTATTTGCCAAAGAGAAATTTCTCCTATATTCGATAAAGTCACTTATGTTATATTTATAACCGCTCCAGCTGTACTTCTCCAGATTCCCATCAGCAAATTGGTTTTGTTATTCTGTTCCATTCCACCGCTAGACGGCAGAACTTTGTCAAAATGGGTGATTTGATCATCTGCCGACAGGTTCTCCCCTCTAGAATCTCTACTTGTGCCTAACCTGACCACAAGTAAAGCAAAGGTGGTCGACTACTCCTTAGACTGTGAGAATGGCTTCTGAAAAGTATAACTGATAGATACATTTGTGTATATATACATATAGCACTTAAATAAAAATATACAAGAGGAAAACTAACTAGTTTCCTTCTTGCTCCATAGGGTGATTACATCTTGAGTTATTTTACTGAGTGAGAGCTTTGTCTCATGGTGTGTGTGTGTGTGTAGTTTTGGAAGTTTAATGTAACTACGCAGTAAGGAGTAAATTTTTTGTCAAGATTTATAATTTTACATAAAATTAAAACCTCTTCATAGTAATTGGTGTTTTGTTGGCTTTCTTGAAAGCAGCTTCTATCATTAAAAGGAATTAACTGAAGTTGAGAGAGGTTTTCATTTAAAATATGGACAAACAACACGGGTAGTTTAGTGATTGATTTATATTAAATTTCTTTAGTTTTTAAATATTTTTTAACAAATGTAGAACAAATTATTAGTGTACTAAGATAATTAATGTTTAAAACATTCCAGTTTTTAAGACGTTAATGATTGTGGTTTAGACATTTTAAAACCTGAAAACTTAAGATTAAATGAATCGCTGGTAGGTGAATATGTGTAGTTAACTAGAAACTGTATTGCTCATTTGTCACTTAGATTTGTAATTATGAACTAAGCAGCTAATTCATCAGTTCGATTCTTAACCGTGAACTGTATTGCTGATCTTTCACTCTTCGAAATGGTCCCCGCGCTGGTACAGTGGTTAATCTACGGATTTACAATGCTAAAATCAGGGATTCGATTCCCGTCGGTAAACTCAGTAGATAACCCGATGTGACTTTGTTCTAAGAAAACACACACACACTCTTCGGAATAGATACCCCGCTGATACAGTGGTTAATCTACGGTTTTACAATGCTAAAATCAGGGGTTCGATTCCCGTCGGTGAACTCAGTAGATAACCCGATGTAGCTTTGTTCTAAGAAACCACACATACACTCTTCGGAATGGATACCCCGCTGATACAGTGGTAAGTCTACGGTTTTACAATGCTAAAATCAGGGGTTCGATTTCCGTCGGTGAACTCAATAGATAGCCCGATGTGGCTTTGTTCTAAGAAAACACACACACACTCTTCGGAATGAACTGCTGTGAAATGTTATCGCGGAGAGTTTAATTTTTACTTTCTAGTTAAATTCATACACATAGATATAACTTATGAACGTGTTGAATGTTCTGATGTGTGGTTATTGAAACATCATAAAATAAGTTTATTTTACTAATTATAAAAGCAGCATAACGTGAATATTAACTAAATTAACGTAAAAATTAAACCACAACTTTGAAACTAAATATTAGCACGTACACTGGAAAACTGGTTTCGACATTGCCGTGTGTTCTCATCAGTCTTACTCAGTTCGCCAACACTTCGCACCCCAATGGCACACTGGTATATTTGCGGACTTATAATGCTAGAAACCGAGTTTCGATACCCATGGTAGACACAACGCAGATAACCTTTGTGTAGTTCCTTTGTGGTTAACGTAAAACAAACAAACAATAAGCCAACACTTGTATGTATCTCCTTCAAGAAAGTCTTCTGATTATGTAGGACTGAAAGTTTCGAAATTAGATGCCCAGTTTCTTGCTACTATTTTGTTGCGAAAGTGAGGTTAAATTGTATAGTATTAGTTCTTCGTTTGTTTTTTTTTCTTCTAAACATATATTTACATCCTGCAAGTTTATAAAACTTTGAAGAAGTTTCACTAGTCGTGGTGTCGTGGACGATATACTTAGTGGTTATTTGTGCAGTGATAAAAACGAAACTCCTTGAGCAACCAGTTGTCTATTGTGAACGTTTATTGCGACAGACGTGACTCAAACTTATTTCTGCAGACGTTTACCCTATGCAATTAGTTGATACTGCAGTCAGAACCCTCATATCAATGGTGCCATGAGACTGCTGTAGTGCGGTAGGGTAGGCCTAATATCAGATTTGAATGCCGGGATAGATACACAAACAGTGCCGGAGCTTAGCAATCAGCGACGAGGCCCAACAGACGGGGCAACTCGTTGCAAAGGGGTCATTTTTCTTCATTTGACAGCCTCGTGAGCAACACTCGGTTCTGTTTGGAATACTGCTGTCACTGGGAGACTATAATCTCAGCGGCCTTGCTAAAGGAAGACCATATAATTTTCGCTGGTGTATTTTTTTGCTGATTGCTAGGCGTCAAAAAGAAATAAGAGTAATAATAATACACTACTCTTGGAATGTGGGGGTTGTCATTGCTCTCTATAAGAGTCGTATAAAGGTCTCAGGTACCACAGGCACAGCTGTTCAGTAAGTCATTCTCAGCTGCATCAGTAAATGTTAAACCTGTCTGGGAATTTGTTTCAGACTTGGTATCACCAAGTTTTTTTTGGTATCACCAGAAATGAGCTTTCATAAGAAAAGCTTACTTTAGGATTACAGAAAGTGTGTTGCAGTTATATTTTAAGCACAGATCTTGTTGATACATTCTTTATCCTTGTACTATTGCGGTTGGCAACTCACTATATTTTCTATAAGAGGTGTTCAAAGATACCACAACTTTATCAGCTTAATTAGTCAACATGTTAAGCCTTATCGATACATCTACAATTGCCTGCAATGTGTTACCAATCACTCTAGCTGTACGGACACTGCTACAGCCAACTGTAATATATCATCATGCAAATTAAACTGTACCGACACTCGTACAGCCATCTGTAATCAGTTACCAGGCATATTAAACGCTATCGACGCTCCTACAATCACCAATAGTATGTTATTAGGTGTATTGAGCACTATATACATAATCCATGAGCCAGATGTACTAGGTTAAAAGACATATTATGTCCTGAGAACATTCCGACAATTCCAGTTTTGGCACTATCGATAAACAATATGAAAAGCCTTATAGAACTAAGTAGTAAACGTACGATCCGAAAACATAGCCAAGTTCATTAATGATGAAAGTTAAAATAGAATGAAAGTAAGTAATATGTTGGAAATCTTAAAATGTAAAATTTTTATAGTTTATTGTTGGCACTGTTGAAATGTAAACGAAAGTAAAAACCAGTTAGATTCTTGGAGTAGAACAAATCGAAATGCATCACTAAAACTTAGGACCTAAAATAAACTCATTCCATAGAATAGGGCAAATCAAGTGCCTGAAAGTTCTATAAGAATGATTTTGTCCGCATATCCAATGTTTATAGACCAAATTTTATATTCATATTGAACTTTATTGAGTAATAAATTTGACGTACCCTTATGTAGAAATTGAGAGGTTTACACAGATTCTATAAATTACTGGTAATTAACTTGTTTAAGAGATATTTCTTCTGAAATGTCGTTGATAAAGAGGACTGCAGTGTGGAAATCTTCAATAGTTGTGATAAAACAGAACTAAAACATTTCCTGACGTAAGTACCATTGATCTGCTTTACCTCCTGTCGGCGTAATCTTGTTACGTCCGCGACGGTTATTTAGTTCAGAAGAAAATTTGCATCCAGTTAATTCGCACTCTAATATTTTTACCAATATCTGGTTACGAAAGTAATTTTGCAGGTTATGATGAAACTATTATACCTTTATGTACATAAAGATGGATATCTCAGTATAGTTTCTATGATTATATCCCTGAAAGACCAGGTTTTCTCTTCTGGACTTTTCTCAGTCTGAAAGCATAAGTACTTTTTGTTACCAACCGATTATATTTTTGCAATTCCAAATATTTTTTTTTTATTTAGTTTATACTTTTATGGTGTTTAGTTTCTTTTCCTTCGAGAATTTAATGTTATGTATTAGAACTTTCCTTATAATTACGTTTTGTTTGCGTCTAAAAATTTAGATATGCAGTTTGTCTTAAATATAATGTCTTTTATATCCTTCTGATATTTTTATTTGTTTTGAATTTCGCGCATTGCTATTCGAGGGCTATCTGTATTAGCTGACCCTATGCTCTCCAATGGCACAGTGTTATGTGTGCGGACTTACAATGCTAGAAACCAGTTTTTGATACCCGTTTTTGATAGAGTACAGATAATCCATTGTGTACTTTTGTTCCTAAACTATAAACAAACAAAAGTAATGCTAGATAAGAGCTAAGGCAGCTAGTCAACACCGTCCAACGCCAACTGATGAGCTACTGTTTCATGAACAAATAGTGAAACTGAATGCCACATTATAACGCCCCCACGGTAAAAGGGCAAGCATGTTGTGGCGAAGAATCGGACCCATGACCCGCAGATTGCTAGTCGAGCTCTCAAACTACCAGATCATGCCAGCTTTGTTTGTTTGTTTTGAATTTCACGCGAAGCTACACGATGGCCACCTTCGCTAGCTTTCCATAATTTAACAATATAAAACTAGAGGGAAGGCAGCTAGTCATCACCACCCACCACCAACTCTTATAATGACCCCAAGGATGAAAGAGCGAGCGTGTTTGGTGTGACGGGCCCCCTCGCGACCCTCTGATTGCTAGGCGAGCACTTTATAGTGTTTGTCTTCAAGTATTTTCCTTAATGTTCAATTATGGTTCAGCAACGTTTATTGAGTCTCATTGAATTTTTAAAATGCATAAATTATAAAGAGACAACAATAGTATACATCTATGAAGGTCGAATTTAAGATGTTTTTGAGCTCGCAATATTTACTAGTCAACCAATTGTGACATTTAATCCAGATATATAATGTATATTTTATCTGAAGTATCGTTAACTGTGAACAACGCCATTTCGAAGCGTTTAAGTATTCACTTTTAAACGTCTATTTCTATTGAGAAATTTACACTAATAAAACAACTCTATACTAGTTATACTCCGTATCATTGGTATTAGTTTGAAGTTCGCAACACGTAATTATAAGCATTAAATTATTATTAACCCTAAAGTTACCAATGAGATGGATCCCCATTACCTTTTGTAACACATTTTTCGTAGTTGATAATGTACCAAACTGTTTATTGGTTCAAGACTTTGGTAGTGTTCGGAGCTGTAACTGTTAATTTGTTTGTTTGTTTCAGCGAGCAAAGCTACGTTGTGACATTGGTCTGCTTGACGTAACAATCGCGGGTAAACTAACCACGTGGAACATGAGGCTTTAACAAGATACCAATCACACAAAATTCTGTACAAAATAACATCAATGTTACAATTAACCCTCTGATTATGTTCGACATCCTCAGTGTATTTTACTTTAAAAATTATTGACTTCGCTCCGTTTGTGGTTAGTATAATTTATGTTTGTTTGTTGAATTTTTACGCAAGGTTTTTCGAGGGCTATTTATGCTAGCCAACATTAATTTTAAAGTGATAGACTAAAGTGTAGAGAAATAAACAACGTCACTCACCGGCAACATTTGGGCTACTATTTACCATCAGTATTGGTTACAGTATAACGTCCACATGGTTGAAAAGGCAAGCATGTTTGGCGACGCGTTTCGATCCCGCGCCTTAAACCACCAAGCCATGTTTTATAGCACGTTTTGATATATAGTTAAATTATCCTTGAACGAGCAAACTTAACGTTCTGTATGACCAAGTTTTTCTTATGTTGGATTGTACCTGAATTTGACGAAAACCTTGCTTTGAAACCTTAATGATTTGCTCTGTCTTGAGCATACCCGTCTTCTATTCAGTTATATATTCAAGTGTACATTTGGATTATCCGACTAAGATAAATATACAGCTGATGAGGAGAGTGTTAACCCAAGAAATGGCCATTATACACACTGAGTTCATTTCAGATGTGCTAGTTCTTCACATGTGCACAAATGTGTCAAGTTCGTGTTCGTTGTTCAATTTTGTCAGCACTCAACGAAACCTTTCAGTTTTCGTAGTAAAGTTTTTATAGGAAAACAAATTAAGTTATTACTCCAAACGGGCCCCAAGCTAGTACAGCGATAAGTCTACGAACTTATAATATCTGTATGATATGCGTCTCAGTATTGAAAAATTGCAAACCAAATTATAGAATAGTTATAAACTTATAAGTCGAGTTGTTTCGCCGAAGTATTGTAATAGCTACCAGAACGTTTAAAAAGTAAAGAAATACGTTAAAATCATGTGGAATATATTAAATGTCCTATTCATATATGTATGTTATCTGCTAAACATTTTTCCAGACTAAAATGCGCCTTATTTTAACCAAATTTTTTCACAGGTTGTAAGCTGTGCCTATTGATGTTTTTACTCGGATTACCCTTTTCTTTATTCCTTTTGTAATATTCAACCATTAACATTCTTTTTATTGTAAACATATAATCATATACTGGCTGATCAATGGAACTAGGAATATAAGAAATGTTAGTAATTACACAGAATTTGTTTGCTTTTCACTTAGAGTAGAGCATACAACGTTGAAACGTTGTGGTTCTTGCTACTCAGACAGTCTTTCATAAATGATAAAAAACAGGTACAGAATCAAACGCTGGTTAAAAGAAACTTTTATATGTATGTATTTATGTGTTTGGGGGGGGTATATTTTCATTTTCGAAAAATAGATTCGATTGAACTGTATTAGCGGTTTGAAAACAACACATGAGAAGCAGAGATAATTTTTTTCTTGTGGGCCAAAAATATTGGCTAAAATTTTAAATATAGTTATTTCAAGATAATGTATCTTAATTCATAAACAAACAAAACTTACTATGGTTCAGCGATAGGTCTGAGTGTTTATGAAACTAAAAAATCGATATTTGGTAGCTGTGGTGGGCAGAGCACAGATAGCCTATTGTGTAGCTCTGTGCTTCGTTAAAAATTTAAAAAAAAATCACAAAAGATGTAGATGATGTGGTGCTTGTACGTTTAGGTGGAAAATAAGTCTTATTGCATTTAATAGTGGGAGACAAATATATTTGCTATAACACATATCTTATTTGTATAATGTGTGAATATTTCTGAAATCTATAAAACATGTTAAAAAACTAACTATTTTTATAGAGGGATTTTTTTATAATGCAGCCTGTAAAACTGTTTTATTACACAATCGACGTTTGGACGCGTTACGGGCTGGGCGTGGCATAGTGGTTAGCGTGCCCAACTGTGAATCCGAGAAATTAGGGTTTGCGACCCGTGGCACTAAAACACAGTTTGCAGTTTGGAACCGTTGTCATCGCCAGATAATAAATTAATACCTCACTACTTAATAACACCAGATTATATAAAAAGTTATAGATAGCTTTTGCTTGCTGGCCTTCCTTCCTTCTGGTCTTTGAGCTCAAAATTAGGTTGATAAACAACGCGTGCGATAAACAGTTTGAAAAATTACATTTAAATCAAACGTTCTTTTGAACATGTCCTATTTATGGATAACTGTTGACAGCGCTAGTCTAGGATTATATTGGGTTTATTTGAATGTGAGATGAATAGTTCTTGTATCAGTTTGTATGGAATTATGAAACAACAAAAAAGACATGATTTAGATTTCAAGTGCCTGTAAAAAAATTCCATAAAACATAAAGGTACGATATGACTAAAACAAATTTTGTGAGATGAAAATTTAAATCTGGAGAAAGAAAGAAAAACGTTGTTTTCTTTCTCTAATTTTGTTTTAATACTTTACGACTAATTTTACGGCAATACTTTAAAGAGGTTTGTCTGGAGAGTAAACACCCGAGGGCGGTTTTTGAACGACGTTTTTATGACTTGTTAAATTTCATGTTTTTTTTTTCGTAGCGCAAGTCAAAACGTTATTTGAAAATCGTGTAACGTGCGTATTTTGACCAATTAAACATGCTTGACCCATTCGCAATGTCTAAACCTTTATAAGAAGTATTTACACTACCAAAATCTTCACTTACAGACGTTCCCTCTACCCAAATCTTCACTTACAGACATTAACACTACTTCAGTCTTCACTCAGGGATATATATCCATACTACCAAAATCTTCACTTACAGACATTCCCTCTACCCAAATCTTCACTTACAAACATTAACACTACTTCAGTCTTCACTCAGGGATATATATCCATACTACCAAAATCTTCACACTTGTAGACATTCACGCTACTAATTTATTCTCACACTGGTGGCATATTGTTAACACTTTTGTTTCTATACTACGCGCTCTCTGATGGGTGAATGGTAATTTTATGAAGTTACAACTCTTAAGATTAAAAATCCGAGGTTCAATACCCCGTTCTAGATAGAGCTCAGATAGTCCATTCTATGGCCTTGCATGATAATAGAAATATGTATTATACTTAAATATCATTCTGAACTACGACGTTATTTCGAATAAATTAAATGCATTGACAGTAACAAAACTGCCGTTTTCTTCAAATACGCAAACTCACTCGTTTTATGAGTTGGTTTGTTTGATATACACTTGCAGAAAAAATACTATTTTAACGTACGTAATGTTTTAATAAAACTAAACTTCACAATAAGCCCTCTGTTCATCACAGAGAATCGCTTTCTTGAATTTTAGCGTTGTAAGTCCGTAAACTACCGCTGATCCTGTGTAGGAAGGTTTGTTTTGTTTGTTATTGGAATTTCGCGCGAAGCTACACGAGGGCTATCTACGCTAGATGCCATCCCTAATTTAGCAGTGTAAGACTAGAGGGAAGGCAGCTACTCACCACTACCAACCGCCAACTCTTGGGCTATTCTTTTACCAACGAATAGTGGGATTGACCGTCACATTATAACGCCCCCACGGCTGAAAAGGCGAGCATGTTTGGTGCGACAGGGATTCGAACCTGCGACCCTCGGATTACGATTCGAACGCCTTAATACACTTGACCATGCCGGGCCGTGTAGGAAAGACTATACAACAATTCATTAGGGCTTTCAAAATTAAAGGACAAATGACTGGGATGATATATAATACTTAAACTGCTTTCATTTGGAGTAAAGCAGTTGAATGACTGAAATATGTGTTTGTCTACAAAATAGTATTACAATTTATACATTTTACGGTCAGTAGCAAATATTGTAGTAATGATTTTAAAAAAATTAATAATTTTCTGTTTCCGTTGATGCTTAATAAATATCTAGAAAAAGATATGTATTTGTTTTCTCCAAATCAGAATGTCTTTTTATCGATCTTAAGACGCACCGTATTGAAGGCTGTTATAATTAGAAGAATTTCCAAACACAAACATTCACTCTGTTCATAGTAATCAAATCCCACGCTAAGCCTGCTTTCTTTACGTAATTATCACCTCTCCCTTTTTTATACTTAACCGAAACAGATAGCTATATTTTTTGGCGCCATCTGGTGTATAAACCTTAAAAAAGACCGTCTACTTTATTGCGAGTTGAACTCGCTTGTTTGAAGGAGTATACAAGATAATTACACCTGAAGGTGATTTATCATTTCTTTCGATAAGGGTCGTAGCCTGAAAAATGCGTGATGATAAGTTTTATTAGTTGATTGAATTTTATACGTTGAAGAATGTGGTTTAATACATAACTAGGAGTACGTGAACTTGTAACATGAATCTAAAATCAAACACAAACATAAAAATTATTATAGAGAATCAAAGCTTTGTAACAGCTGTTGTATTCATTTATTATTCTTAGATTTTTATTTAAATGTATTTGAAAATAAATAGTGGATACTGTGTGATATGCAACCTTGAATAGCTCTGTTCTTAACCTAAAAGTTATTTTTATTAAACGTTTGCTGTATAACAGTTTTTATTCAATTAAGGTTTTATATTCCTATAAAGTCTTAATTTTAGGTAAACTTATTCAACCTGATAAATGGATTCCGACCAGAGAATGTAGTCTGTTATTCATATTTATCCAAGGCTTTTATCTATACCGTTGTTTTACCAAGCGTAAATTACTTTTATAATTGGTTATTCCACTCAAAGGGGCTTTCATCGAAGCATCTGAATATAAGAAACATGGCGTGTTAAATAAATAAAAAAAGTGTCGGTTTTAAGACCAAACCAGATTCTTGAAATAACGTATTTTTAAAATTTGTAAAGTGTTACGTTACATTAGTTAATTACGTTGCCTACAATAACTATACTTTCCTATATGGCCCGTCATGACCAGATGGTTAGGGCGCTCGACTCTAAATCCGAGGTTTGCGGGTTCGAATTCCTATCACACCAAATATACTCGCCCTTTCAGCCGTGGGGACGTTGTAATGTAACGGTTAATCCCACTATTCGTTGGTAAAAGAGTAGCTCAAGAGTTAGCGGTGGGTGGTGATGACTAGCTGCCTTCTTATAGAAATTCTAAATTGGAATTGACTAGTGCATATAACCCTCTTTTAAGTTTGCGCGAAATTTAGGTTTTCTATATTCTGGCTGTGATAAAGTACTTTATTTAATAACGTATACCTACAAATTCATTTTTATGTGAATCAAGTATCGAGTGATCAGTCGCTATTTCATCTGATGCGCAAGTATCTGCTATTGGATGTCTTATCCACAAACTCTCAATATTTGGTATACAGACCTTGTAGCCATTAGCTTATGAGAATGTATTTGGAAATAGGACGTATGACTCACTCGGATGTTAATACAAGTCTTCGTACATGGTTTTTGCAGTGAGTGAATCAATAAGATGCTGTTGTAATATGGCGTAATCGTCTATCAAAGTTGCTTCCAGTACATCAACACTTCTTGGAAGTGAATCACGTGCTGTCAAGCATTTTCCAATAATATTCCCTGCAAACACGTTTAAACGGGTTCAAATATTGTTAATATGCACACTATCCAGTCTATTAGCTCAATACTTTCTTCTTCCAAAAAGCCAGAAATTGACAAACAATTAAGGATAACACTATGTAACAAAGTGTTTACTTGTTCTTGTTCCTGGGCAGAAAGTGTTATTTCCCAATTGCTTATGCCTAAAGTAAATAGAAAAGACCTGTTTTTCTCTTAAAACTTTGCTTTTGTGACCTGGGAGCGTGTAATGAAAACATGATGGGGACTATATTTGGGGGCTGATACGTGAAAGTTATTTACATTGCAGTCACAAATCTGGAAAAGCTATTCATTTCTAAACATTTTTGTATAACTTTAGTATAAATACATGTAAATTTTGATTTATATGTTGTTTTATTCAGATCTTATGTAAATGAAAATGTGCAAATTTGCTCGTTTTTACATAGAAAATAGATTAATTTATAAATTTTATTACCCAGTTCATATTTGAAGGGAATAATGGCCATTTTCTGTACTTTTACAACATAAGCAATTAAGAAATAACACATACTATTCAGGAACAAAATTTGTGTTAGATAGTTTAATAGGCACGTGTGTTATTGTCTTTAAAATAAAATTCTAAGTCTACCTGCATATAGTAACACTAATTATTATAAACTTGCCGACCTACATTGTTTACCATTAAAATGCAATTTTGGAGCGAATGAAGGTTGTGACAAATGCTGATATCTTTCCAAATAAATATCACACTATCATCACGTGCATGTTCCTCCTTCGTGAATCTGGTATAGGATGTAGTTGTGATAATTCCATACGCGTGCTGGCTTCATTATAGAGTGATTTTTCTACGAACAAGGCATTCATTCACACATTATTTGAACAATCCAGTTCTTCTTGGTATCATTGAAGATGAACTGTTTCGTGATGATTGGTTACTTAAACTCTCCATCGGTCATCTGGTATAAAGATCAGATCAACCTTATGAAGCCTGCTACGTGTTAACTTGTAGTCAAGTTGCAGTTTTTAACTATTGATTCAGTTAAACTTCAGTTGATTATATAATGTTAAACAACAGTTGTCTTACAGGGTTGTCGAAAATAGTTTATTCTGATCTCTAGCCAACTGTATTGGTGGTTTGAAAGTGAGTCTACACTTTCATAGACTTGTTTGTCCAGTTTATAACTGATTTACTACTGTCTACTGTACAAAAATGCTACGTGTCTTTCTCAGGGTTCTGCCTTCTACAACTTTGGATCTCTACTGTTGTTCAAACCGCTAACTGAAAACAAACCTTGTATTTCTATAGCAATGACATGTGAATGTCAATCTACACTGTCAGTTACATCACATTTATTTTGAATAAAAATTAGGTCAATCGTTGTCACTGATATTACCTAATAATTATTATAATAGTAGTACCTTGTCATAGCTAGAACACAGAAAACTTCGGAGATCCGTTAATTAGCTGGAACAGTCTAAATTGCCTTGTGGAAAACATGAATGTACTTGTGTATGTGGATGAGTGGGTGGGTGGGTGGATGTATGTGTGCGATGTGCACAGCAGTTCCATCATGTTAGCTTAAACGCATCCTCCTGAATTGACTAACACATTTTCTTAAGCTATTTTACAAACAAAGGATGTGTGTGTGTGTTTGTGTTTTTTCATAGCAAAGCCACGTTAGGCTATCAGCTGAGTCCACTGTACAACAAGGGAACAAAACCAACCAACAGCCACCCACATTGTCTCATATATATATATATATATATATGGTGTGTTCAGGTCTGGTTCTGTGAAACATTTGTACGTGCGCGTGTTATTTGCGTCGTTTTGTCTGACTCCATAGCGATGTCGTTTATATTTCCAGATAAATAATTTGTCTTGGGAATTAGAGATTAGTATCACACCGTTGTGCCACCCGAATATGCTAACACGACCATCTTATCAACGTACGCATGAGACTGAAACTGAATGTCGAAGTTTCATGCACAGTTTTCCTCTGTAGTGTTGTCTAGGCCAGAGGTGCTCAAACTATATTATGGAAACCCACTTTCTAGGATCCTCTAGTGGCACAAGCCGTTTGTCTTCGGACTCACACGGCTAAAATCCGGGTTTCGATACCCGTGGTGGGCGGAGCATAGATAGCTTATTGTGTAGCTTTGTGACAAACCCTTTCTAAGAAAGAATTTTGTTGCGTCCCTCTTCTGTAACCTGCCTGTTTATGTTTATAGTGTAAGTGTAATTTTCCAATATTAATTATTGTTATCATATTACTTAATAGTTGTAATGTTTGTATGATAGTCTTTAAAACGTTTTATTTTAAAGTTTGTACTTTCAGGTTTGATTTATACACTCCACCAATAAGAGTTGCATGGTTTCTTGTAGTTTTCATGTAAACAGTGTTATGGTTTTTGATATATAATATACAGGCAGGAATTTCGGACTCTATAAACAATTATTTGTATAATTCGAAAGTTAAATATCTTTATTTTTGTTATTTTTCAACACATTTTTCCTTAAAGAATCATGCCGAAATTGTGTTATGCTTTTATTTATTATTTCAAAAGTTTTTCTGGTATATTTCAAACCAGGTTATGTCCGGGTTTGGTAAATACTATTGAAATTATAGCTCAAAAATGTTTAGCGGGTATTTCATAAAACCAGTCAAATGCCGGATAGCTTTTGTTGTGTCGTGACAAGAAAATGGACATTATTTTTTGGATAATTTTTTAACACAAAGTTTGTGAGGTCACTTACTACATAAATCTACACCTAAGAAGTAGTGTTTCTCTTGTTGGAACAGAAAGACACAATAATGAGTCATATACTACGGCCTAGTTGGCGTTCTTTCTTCTCGCTTTGGTGTATGTGTAAAAGATGTCAACCCAGGTGATGGACGACCTGGTATCGTTTCCCGCTGTGGTTTGTTATAACAAACTGCTGTCCTGGTTGAAATTGAGTTGGGTTTTAGTGGTTTAAGCAGTCAAAAGCAAGCGATTCCGGTGATCAATCGAACCCATAAGGCACACACAGCTACTAAAGACCACTGATTCCTTTGACCACTTTTATCTTGCACCTCCTATTCAGTTGGATTAAAACACCCCTTTTTTTTGTAAAATCTACCTCTTTCTCTTTTTTCTCTATATTTTTGATGGATTCGTATAACCTATGTTCTTTTACGAACTACGAAGTAGCTTCAGTGTGAGATCATGCAACGGGCAACAATGTTCATTTTGTGAGGCGATTCTTTGAGTTTTGTAATATGTAGTTGTGTTGGAATCTCTATTTTCCAGTGAAGATTTTGTTGTATTTTCTCTAAGATAGAGAGTCAATTTAAGTATCTCTTTGTATTGCATGTGTTGAAATAGATACATTTAGATGTAATCTAAGACCATTTGATCACCGCGAAAAGTATAAGGTTTCAACATTCCCCTCAAACATCGTCAAATAATTCCTTCTCTATTGTTACAAAGTTTGGAGTCATTGCAATACGTCCTGGCATGACCAGATGATTAGGGCACTCGTCTCCAATTATGAAGATCGTTGATTCGTATCACCATCTCACCAAACATATTCGCCCTTTCAACCATGGGGGCGTTATAATTTAACGGTCCATCCCACTATTGGTTCGTAAAAGAGTAGCCCAAGACTTGACGATGAGTGGTTATGACTAGCTTCCTTCTCTCTAGTCTTTCACTGCTAAATTAGGGACGGCTAGCGAAGGTAGCCCTTGGGTAGCTTTGCTGGAAATTCAAACAAACATTATAATATCTGTTATGGGTAATGAATGCTTGAAAGATTAAGTTTTAAAAGCTCATTTTTACCTACAATGTTTGCAACGCCAGAAAGACCGACCCTTAGCAAGAAAAGATTCGCGTATCATTTCAAAGTTTCATGATTATGAGAAAAGATTTTCTTCGCAGAAGCAAGAAACCATTTGTTGTTTCTCCTTTGCTCACAAAGAAGTAAATATTTATTTTTGAAGTAATAAAAATAATGATTAGATGAACGATTGAACATTTTTCTAGCATAAATATGGTACGAAGATTATACCACTTTACTGTGCTAATGTCTCATTTTTCTGCACTGAGTCTATGGAGGATTTTGTTTATTATTGAAAGTCATGTTTGTAACATTAAACAATATGTTGATGGGGTGAATATTATTGTTGCGTCAGTCTGTTACATTTCTCGGACAGAGTTACAAAAAGTGCTGTAGTGCACTTAGCTACACTTCTTAAAATGTCAGTATGAGATATATCGGAGATTTGCATGATTCTTTTAAAATGACGAAGCCGCGTTTGGCTCCGAGTTCCTGTTTATTGTGTTACGCTGCGGTTACTTTTTTTTTTTTTTAACAGTTAAATATTACGTTAGAGTGTCTGCTCGTGGTAGGGGATATAATTCAGTCGCGGTATTTTTCTTTATTCACCCTGAGGAAAATGCTGCAACAACCGTGTGTATTGATAATATAAACACTTTTATTTCTATTACTTTGTTTTGTCTGGTCTCTTGGTTCCTAGGTGGCTCTGCAAACGTAGACGTTTGGTGACACCTGTTATTAGCTCCAAGCACTACCGCTCCTGGTTTTTGGCTAGCGCCCTCTTTTGGCCACGCCTACTGCCTTGACCACGGTGCTTAGCGGTTGGTTGACGTTGATAATAAAATTTGACATATCTGTAGTGACGACTAGGTTGACTTTAATAATCGTCTTTCTTCATTGTTATTATTTGAGGTTTTTTTTTTCTCCCCTTCTTTTATGTATGCCGATCTGTACACGGAAAACTGGGAACTATCTGGCGAAGAACTATATTTAAATCCAAAACTCATAACATAAAATATGACGACGCCAGATGATAGCTAGAATGAATTAAAACTAAATTATATGAATAAAAATTGACCTTGGATGCTGTTAATAAATTATACCCCAAGTATATGTTAAAAGTTATTGTAGTTCTTTGGGTTGTAGCACAAATGAGTGTTGTGTTTGATTACCGTCCTGTTTAGAATATTAGGATAAAAATCTTTATTGTTTTGTGCCTTTTTTATCAATTGTTATAAATGAAAACATTGCATTGTAATGTTTTGTCTGATTATTGAAAACTACCCTATTATTAAGATAACACCAGATTTAGTGAAAAAGGTTTAGTTTTGTTGTTGTTGTTATAGGGACAAAGGCATGTGATATTATCTAAATATATATTACGTATTTTGTGCTCTGTAATACCAATTAGTAGCTTACGTATTAGATATTTTTAGGTAACCAGCCATTTTCAAGTTGCTTTATCTTTTCTAAAATTTCATCAATCCAAGGAATCTCCTTAGTTCTCAAAACCTGCAAAGTTCTTTAATTTTATGTCAAATATTAACATGATAATTTCTGGAAAACGTTTTTATTCAAATATTTTCGATACTCTTATGAATTTGAAACATCGCTTAGGCCTATATGAGCATAAGTTTTATTTTGTATAAATTTTAATTCAGTTTTTATTATTTGAATGAAATTTAGCGCCATCTAATAAGTTTATTTGTTGATACTTCTTGATTTTTTAAAAAAAAAATCTCTATGTAATAATTATACTCATCCCACCAACCATAGAATTGATTTTTTAAATAAGTATTAAAATATACATTTACGCGTGTTTTGTTTTCACTAACTTAAGTTCGATAATCAACAAAAGACAATACGAATTAAACATTTATTTACACTGTCTGATATATTGTCTATAGTAAGAAAATAAGTTTTGTAGATACAAGGTTTGGTTATTAACACAACGTTCGTGTTGTTGTCTTCACCAAATGTTGCTTTGATAAATTTGGTTTTAGTCCCAGCATAGTACGTGGAAAGATTTGGTTCTTATCTTTAATTCTCACAATCATTGTTTATCTCATTTAAAACGTGAAAAGAGGATCCCAGGAAAACAAAAAAAGGACATACATTGTCACGAAGATCTTACATTTTTCGTTATTTAAGTTCTACATCAAGTCTTATTTAGATATAGTGTTCCTTGAAAACTGCTACTAGCTCTTTTTCTTCGACTCATTGATGAGCATTCAAGGGTATAATTTAATGAAAAAACGTATTGCATTCAAAACATTATTTCTATTAGTGTTGTATCAAAAAGTTGGGTAATGTGCAGAACTGTATTTTTTTACTACCCCACAGTGGCACAGCGGAATATTTGCGATACACGTGGTGGACAGAGCACAGATAGACCACATTGTAGTTTTGTGGTTAATTACAAACAACTACAATGTCCTTACTGCAACCCGGTCATTTTTTTCAGCTGTAGATAATATTATTTTAAATGTGAACCAAAAAAATGTAGTGTGGGTTTTTATGGATTTGTACTGTGGAAATGAGCTTGAAAGTTAATTCTGTTTCTGTGTTATATGTACGTATACAGCTGTGTACGCTATAATGTATATACTATAGGATATGTATATATATTTGTGTGTGTGTGTATTTATGCTGTAACGTGTATACTCTAAACTTTGTGTGTGTGTATATATATATATATAATATATAATTTAAAAAGTAACGTGGTCGTGCGTGAGAATGAAATTACGAGTATAGAAATACAGACAACGTCATCATATGTGTATGAGAGGAATAGGTGTATATAGTATGTATTACAAAAACAAAGACCTTCGAAAAGTGGATCTATCATTCCTGAAAGCTACATCTCAGACGTTGATGTTTTAAGTTTCTCTCTGTGTATTTCTTTATTTACATTTACAATTAGAGTACCGGTATCGTCAGATTGTTGAGTGGGGGAATCTGGAAACAGTATCACTGAGTTTAAATACTTGCCTCTGATACCCAAATTTTAAAAGCGTCACTAGATCTGATGTCTCATACAGTCAAACTAGATACGTAGTTCAGTTGATAGTTCTCATTAGGCCCAAAGTGTCTTTTATTAGAGCTGTTTGGTGGATATATATCACGTGCTGTGAAATTGGTTTAACCTCGTAGTCATTGAGATGCCCCACACGGCCATCAGATTTACTCAAAACTCTCTAAGTACTTAGACTCGTACGTAAGTAATCTAGGCAGGATACTTAACTAGTTTAGTTACTTACAACGTACAGCACTACCTCACATTTTTAAAACGTTGTGCATTCATGTACAAAATGTCACAACCAAACAAATACTTCGTACACGAAGCACGAAATTTTTGTCTCTTTCTATGGGTCATGGGTTCGAATCCTCATCCCTTCAAACATGCTCGACTTTTTTGTTTTAAGGATGTTTTTAAGTGACGATCAATCTCACTGTTAGTTGGTAATGAGTAGCCCAAGAGTTGGCGGCGAGTGGTGACTAACTCTTGTCTTTTTGTACTAAATTATGGACGGCTACCCCATAAAGCCCTAGAGTGGCTTTTTGCAAAATTCAGAACACTTAAATATATATATACATAAACAGTAAGATGTACGTAAATTTGTTCTAAAAGTGTACTTCATCACGTTTGTTTTTTTTTAATTTCGCGCAAAGTTACACGAGGCCTATATGCGCTAGCCGTCCCTAATTTAGCAATGTAAGACTAGAGGGAAGGCAGCTTGTCATCACCACCCACCGCCAACTCTTGGGCTACTCTTTTACCAACGAATAGTGGGATTGACCGTCACATTATAACACCCCCACGGCTGAAAGGGCGAGCACGTATGACGCGACGGGGATGCGAACCCGCGACCCTCAGATTACGAGTCGCACTTAACACGCTTGGCCATGCCAAGCCATTACTTCATCACAGTGAGTATTGTTTAAGACTGTATCTGTACATGCATATAACTCGCTACTTTTTATAGGTTTATCAATTATTTAATTACACTTTTTGCACATAAATAGTTTGAAGTGTTCGTGGTAAAAACCACGAACTAATTTTCAGAAAATGATCAGCTCTTTTTTTCAAAATACAAGCACCTTTATGAATTCTTATTGTGACATTCTAATATGAACTTAAAGTGCTTGGTTTGCGATTTACTTTAATGTGATCCCAAGAGTATATTATATGTGGTCTGTAGCAGAGCACGAACTGCTAATAACTTTTGCTTTCAGCCAGCTTCGTTTTGAAACTATAACAAAACACTTGACTTCTCTTCAGACGATCAAAAGAGCCAGAAGCGGAACTGTTTGAGGTTATGTACACGTTATTGGATTAAT
This sequence comes from Tachypleus tridentatus, assembly GCF_004210375.1. Taxonomy (NCBI): domain Eukaryota; kingdom Metazoa; phylum Arthropoda; class Merostomata; order Xiphosura; family Limulidae; genus Tachypleus; species Tachypleus tridentatus. Next base: position 79,936,329 of record NC_134834.1, on the reverse strand, counting down.
CCCATTTATACAAAAGAGACACGAAGGTCTTCGGCATTGTTATCATCCCTCGTAACCGTCATGCTAACCAAACTATTCAAGTCCAGCTCGATAGCTTAACTAACAGAAAATGATGAGAAAAGGACATGCTCTTGGATTAATCATCAGCAGTGCCTAGCAGATGGATTAGCAGATGAACACATCCTGTTCCCCCTAAACGTCTGAGTACAGTAATCTATACTGAAGTGTTTAGAAAGTTAAATGAATATGTCTGAATAAAGGTATATTGAGTTACGAAAGGGTTACAGCACTTGCCTCACCTGGAAAAGGAGAAACATAATTATTTATTTATTCGTTCACCATATGTATAAGAATTTTGTTATTCAATTCACAACTTCGCACTACTTTGCTTCCCCCCCCTGAAAAAAAATTATGCGAAAGCGCCCATGACTACGAATGGCGTTGATAATTGATGACACTACGTGTGTTACTATCCCAGATAGAGGTCCTCATATTTTACAAGTAGATGTTGAAGCCTCCACAGGGGGTGGAACTGAATCAGGCATACGACAATCCTTTCGTCACATCAATAAGCAAGCAGGCTGGAATTATATATGTAAGAACGGTTGCTCCAAAACCTTGACGATGAATATATATATATGTATATATATATATTTTAAAAAAAGTAGAGATTCAGCTAGTGTCAAAGTGCCGATTGTTCTAACATAACTGTCTCAGGAGTAATCGTATCCACAGTGTATTATTTTTCCAAGCTCTCTGTACGAGAATATCTCTATCTGAAAAGAAATGTTTCATTTTGTACAAAGTCTAACAGGTTCGCTAGAAGTCCACGTATAATTTACATTACCACGCTATCTGTTGGAATTATACAGAACTAGTATGGGTCTAAACACATCTTCCACTGTCACTGTAAAAGAATGCCAGTTCCAATGAACAGGAGAAACTGTATTATTACTGTACGTTGGTACTGAAACTTGGTTGGTAGTTGTACAAGTACTGGTTTCTTCTGGTCCTGTTTATGAGGAGGAGGTTTAAAGTGTGATAATCTTATACAAACTTGTTTCTAATACAATTAAAATGATGTACATGAATCCAGCCCACACAAATTGTATGGTCAGGCTACACCTGTTGAGGATGGATATCGATAAAATATTAAGTAACAATACCAAATATCAGTAACAATACCAAATATCAGGAATAGTTCATTTTTACTTCATATTATTTTTCAGTATTGCTTGAAACAATGGGTGCACCCCATTTTTCATTCTGAAACGAGACAGTAATTGTCACCTTACTTTGTTCAGACAGGGTAAGAAAAATTACAGATATTTCAGTTATGCTCGCTTGAATAACTACACCACTACTATTGTTTGTTTGTTTGTTTTTGAATTTCGCACAAAGCTACTCAAGGGCTATCTGTGCTAGCCGTCCCTAATTTAGTAGTGTAAGACTAGAGGGAAGGCAGCTAGTTATCACCACCCACCGCCAAGTCTTTTACCAACGAATAGTAGGATTTATCGTAACATTATAACGCCCCCACGGCTGAAAGGGCGAGCATGTTTGGCGCGACGGGGATGCGAGTTGCGAACCCGCGACCCTCGTGTTACGAGTCGCACTCCTTAACACGCTTGGCCATGCTGGGCCCCACTACTATTAAAAACGATGCTATAGTATCTCTTCCTTTTGGTACATTATCGTCAGTATATAAACATAAAACGTCATGTTTTCTTTAAGATTCGGATAAGCCTATTAATACAGCATTTACATGATATACGCGTTGCAATATTATGGTCATTGTTGCCTTTCCTATTTTCTATTGATATACTTCTTGTAAATTTTATTCTTATGTGTAGTCTATAACATCCATGAATAAATATGTAAAGGACATAAAACGCCTGTATATTGTCATATGGATAACCATAACAACAGTATGTATTAACTTAATATATACATGTTTGCAACAACCAGTCAATATTATACACAGTAACAAACAATATTTATCATCATGAGTGAATGGAACACCTAGCTAAGCCATACAGTCTGCTATAACATACTAATCTTGAATTGAAAACCTTGTGGCAAGTAAAATCAAGAGATTTGCACCATTTACGTTCAGGATTGGCATCTCTGCAGTTTGCACACGTAGACTTATGTAGAGTATATACAATGATACAATTACTGATCTAGTCAACTACCTACACTTGTAGCCTTGTTGTCTACTATAGTACTACTACGTATGAGTTGAGAAAACCCCTATAAGCAGTATCATGAAAAAAATTATCTTGATAAGATCCGGTGGAACAAAGGCTTTTTAGTAATATTAGTTTACTACTGTGTTATTTCTTACGCTGTTTATGAGCACTCTTTCTTTATAATCTATAGGTAGGAGATTGGTACAAATTATGGAAACCAAAAAGTGTGGACTTGTGTGTAAATGGAACATAAAATCACATTCAAATGCACACGAAAGTCTCGTGTAGTCTCTAATTTAAATATCTGCTAATTTTATCCTGAAATTACATTTATGTTCTCAGAAGAAGGAAATGCAAAGTCATTTCTCCCTACGAATATGCTAACATATCTGGTAATCATTAGCAGTCACACCAACCGTTACTGTTCTTAAGTTGCTTGTAAAAATTTAATGTAAATTAACCTAATTTAAGAAATATATCATTTTAACTCTCAGCGCTTCTCGGCAACACAACACTGTATCATGTGATTTTGGAACCAACTTAACTGTAATTAGAGAATGACAAAATCTGTATATATTGACTAATTATTTAAGTACTTTCGTTAATTAAGGTATGCTCACCACCATCTTTACAGCTGATAAGCTTTAATTCCAAACTTAGTGAGTTCAAGGTTGTTGTTTACATTGTGACCTATTTCGCTGCCTTGTACATGGGTAATCTCCCTCTAGTTCTTAGCAAGTAAGTAAGTAGATGCATTATCTTAATCAGCTGAGTGAGATAATATAACACAGTGCCCTCACTGTTATCTGGCTCACATGTCTCCTGAACTCCCAATTCCCAATCCAACCATTACAGTCAATCTTTATCAATGACACAAATCCATTGTAACCTCTATTAGAGGTTTGGACATCAGGAATCTTGGCAAACAACCAGTGGAATTTTGCTGTGTTGCCCTATACGCTGTTGTGATATGTTGCATGTGTTCGTTCCCGTTCTTTTAGTCAGTTCATCACATCTTTGAACTGGCACAACTCTGCATCTAACTGGTTATTAAAATTGACTTCTTAAACTTTGTTGATTCCTCTAGTTGCTCTAACTCATGCTACCAACTCTTCAGTATGTTAGTAGTGGATTGGACTAGGTTTCAACCAGTGGGATAGTCTGACCCACTTGGTGAAGTATTCGATAATGATGAATACTTATTGATTATGTACTGCAACAAGTTACATTCAGAGCTATTCTCTGCGATGGAAAACATAAAACTGTCTTTCATTGCCTAAATTCTAAATTGTCCAGAAAAACCACCTTTGCTCATTGGCCATAAGGACTAAAATTCCATGGTGAGTTCAAGTAGATACGTCATACAGACTTATGTGCATCTCTTGCCACAAAGACCTTGAGTTACTAGTTTTGTCCTAGTTCACGAGTCAGATTTATGTGGTTTATAACAGTAGCTCAGCACATACTATCTCAACTTGTGACTGCTCATACAAGTGCAAATTATTTAGGCATATGCGCCACATTAATTGATTTCAGAAAATTGTGATTCACATTGCTATATAGCATGTAGTATTCAATCTATATTGAGTCATTCCTCGCCCAAAGCAAGTTATTGGATTATTATGAATTTCGTCCAGTAATAACATCACCACTGTCTGAATGATTCATCTACAATGCTATCTTAATGGTTTATACAACTGCACAGTGTTCAGATTTGAACATTTAACAAATGAAGATCTAACTATATGAGAAGTTGTTCCACTTTGTTACCCTACTTCTTTCTCATACAATACTATACAATAAAATTGTTCTATTGTAGTGTTACAGCTCAATGTACAATCATGAGTCATTTGAATCATTTAAGGCCCAATAAAATAGTCAATTTCGTTCATACTAAGCATTTGATATATATATATAATACTAAACCTTTTTGTATGCAATATTGCTATTCAAGCATTTTTGGTGTACAACTGACATACAACTGACTAGTACACTCTCTAAACTGGTCTGCACACGTGAAACTGTTATGATTCCATTACCTCGGGAATTGGTGTAAAATTATTGATTACTTCCAAACATCAGTTCCTGTTCATTTTATTGACTGAAACATGTAGACAATGATGGAGTTATCTTGTAAAAATTGGTCTCAAATTTTGATAATATGATGCCGAGCTTAGAAGGCTGCAGACTTCTCTTTTATGCACAGATTGGAATCAACACGTAACTATTTCAATCTTTGCAAGATCAGTAGAAACTTAACTCCTACCCACTATATAACCAAAATTTCTACACACTTGGCTTGCTTCAGTTTTTAATATGCTTATAATGATACACTATCCATAGGCTCTAGCAGCACGCTACAACATATGGTTAAATTCTATAATATCATCCAGGAAAATAAGATTTTGTCCACTGTTATCATTATAGTGTAAGTCCTGTCATCTGTTTGCAAATGGCAGATGCATTTATAAAGTCAAAATGACATGACAATAAATTTATATCAAGTATTCGGAGTGCTAAAAGAGGTTTTAGTTCTACTTTTATTACCTAGTTCTACATTCCAGTAGTCAGACGACAGGTACTGAACCAACAAGTACTTTCTAATTATTAAAACATCCATCTGTATGTGTATGGTGTGTGTGTGTTTTTTATAACAAAGCCACGTTAGGCTATCTGCTGAGTACACCGAGGGGAATCGAACCACTGGTTTTAGCGTTGTAAATCCGTAGACTTACTTAAATATATATATATGTATATGATATATATGTATTACTGTTCTTTTGTCCATGTAACTATGACAAACATATAAGCAAAATAACCTGTAATATATTATGTTCCTTTCAAAGTTCTGTATTAAAGTTGTCTATACAGCCTTCAACCTGCAGCCTCAGATACATGTCCAATCGAGCATTTGCTTTCAGCTGAAGTATACCTGAAGAAATATTAGCTCTATAGCCAAATCATTTAATTGTTATTTACTCACCCAGCCAATATAAATTTCAGCAAAATTTAAATTTGTGGCTTTTCTATCTTATAGCAGGTATGTGTCAAGCTATGACCAGTTCTGAGTAAACAGTGTGCCACTACACCTTTGGACATAAGCAAGAAGTTTTGATGCCCACCCATAATAGTTGTCAGGACTTGCCCAGGGTACAATATATATATACTGACTGAAGTAATAGCGACCACTGTTAGTCATTGACCCTTTTCTACAGTTTATTGTCAGTTTGCCAGAAGAAAAAAAGGCCTGTTTTCTCTTCTGTTCTGCAACAGTATATTAACCCACAACTGAAGTGAATGAGTGCTTCATTTCTCATACCATCTATGGGTAGTAACAGTTCCTGTGATATTCTTCACTGCCCACTGGAGGCTAGTGTGGCTCAACGTGCATTTGATGCCATCTCTAAAATGTATATTAAACAAGCTGTAGTTACTATATCTAACATTATATGATTTCTCTTTTGTAGCAGCTTGTTTCATACCATCACGTCAGACGTCATCACTATAAACATATTTTCTGTCACAGATGAAATGGCCCTGACACCAGTTTGGTACTATATCATTTTGCATGAGAGGCCTTCAAAGAATCTTTCACATATTCCTAATGTTATGCTTAGTTATTCATTTATCCATAGGTATTTAGACTTAAATTCTCAAAATTCTCTTTGAAGCTTGGAACTCCATCCTAAATATTACGTGATTCTTCACCGGTTGGAATTTTTAGTGTAAATGAGTGATTTACGGTATCAGTGCTGGATGATCTGAGTCCAGTCATTCCAAACAGTTATTTGTTTCAAACGCGTCAATAAATAGTTTGAATCCTTCTGTGCAAAACTTCTAAATGTCACTGTGCTAATTCATTTTACATATGTACCACCTAACGATGACAACAAATATAAATGTCCATTTTTGTCTATGAAATAACTTAGATGCTTGTAACATCAATGGTACTGATTTAGTATGAAGAGACTCCAGCACCTGAACAAGCACATAACTCTTACTTTTGGACAATAAAACAATGTATTGTAGTCATGTTCTTACTGTATGGTTGTTCTTTTCAATCATAAACCCCCGGATTACTACTGAAAGCTTTTCAAACCCGGCTCTCCTTTCAGAAAATTTAAATGTACCAACTATCATATTCACTTAGCAAGCTATTTGTCAATGTACCTGAAATCAGAAGTCTCCAAGTAGACTTCACTTTCCTGGAGTATCAAAAGCTCTCTTCTTGATATCATCCTTAGTCTCCTGTAATGTAATATTAACTTTTGATCAAATCAAGCTGAAATAAAATTATGAATGAACATGTAAACATTAGAATGTATTATTTAATCACTAACAGTTCTACGCTGTTGGCAGTATTTTTGGCCATAAATCCAACAATATCTCACGATGTTTTGGACTTCTTGGAAGATTTAGATTATTCCTAAAACCATGTACTAAACTAAGAATGTAAAACAATCTCTACAATAAAATTATTGTAATAAGAAATCAAAATATCAAGAAGGAAAATAACTTTGGGGCTCTACGTTCATCAGGATCCCATCATGCCCAGTCACAAACGTCATTAAACCAGCCTCACTAAAAGAAAAACAAAAAAAGATTGGGTCCCCAACATTTTCAGCCTTCTACGCAATAACCATGCTAAACAGTTATTCAAAGCTTGCTCTATAACTTAAAGAATACAAACATTAAGGAATGACTTGCACATAATGTAAAGTCATTTATAACAGGACCTAACAACAACAAGTAAATCGAAATTAGGTTGTTGTTACATGATTTTAACGCAAAACTACACAGTAGTCTATTTGCACACTGTCCACCGAAGGAAATCGAATCCCAGATTTTAACATTATAAGACCAGTTTGGTTTGTTTGTTAATTTCACGCAAAGTTACACGAGGCCTATATGAGCTAGCCGTCCCTAATTTAGCAATGTAAGACTAGAGGGAAGGCAGCTAGTCATCAACACCCACCGCCAGCTCGTGGGCTACTTTTTTAGCAACGAATAGTGGGATTGATCGTTCCATTATAACGCCCCCAGGATTGAAAGGACGGGTATATTTGGTGTGAGTCGAGTGTCTTAGTCACCTGGCCACGCTGGGCGAATGCTAATTTATACAAGTAGTTTAAAATTAATGATACCACTAGCCAATGTATTTTCAGAGAATCTATAACGATCTACAAGTATAGTGGAAAAGGTATAATAAATTATAATTGCTAAAATCACATGTCTCGATAATTATATCATAAGTAATAAAACATAACATGTTAGGATCCACCAATCCAATATAAACCGTGTTTTTACTTCTTTTCTTTCGAAATATCCAAACGAAAAATAAGAGAACAGCAATGTTACAAAAAAAAATGAAAACAAGAAACACAGTTATCTTAAACTTAACTAATCAAATTTTTGCGTGGAAAGTCTTGTCTACAAATACGATATGTAGCTCTAAAAACAGCCAGGGCACAGCCACACACCAGACTGTATGTATAATACAAGTACCTTAAGCAGTTCACGACAGTCTCTTTGTCGTACACAGCGTGTGGTCTCTTGATGTTGAAATCTAGTTAGTATCGACAAAGCTAATAAAAGTAAGAGGGAGTTCCTAATCTGATAAACCAATTCTTTACAAACATTGTCTAAGTAACAAGTCTTGGCTAGGCCTCGACGTGAGAGCCAACAAAATTAAGATATAACATCAATCTGTTTCTTTGGCTTCTTTGATCAGTACTTAGGTTGTTAAAGAGATATAATAAAACTTTCCTTGGCATCTGTCAGCAACATAAGAATTATCAAGAAACGTGAACTTGGCCAACCAACATCGCAAGAAGAACATCAGTACAGAAAATGCAGAGTTTTGGAAAAGCAGTTAAAGTGTCCCAATTTAAAATGTGTTTGTGGTTCTTTTCCATGCAGGGAATTTGGAAATGATGTGATATGTAAATGTCGTGGATGCAACTCTTATAAATTAAGAATTGGACGTGTATAAGGCAGGCAACAATTTTCAAAATCTTACAACTGTTTATACAGACGTTTTATTTGAATAGGATGTGCCTCTAACATCGTTGAGTCCCTCCCTCCCCCCTCCGCTGGGTAAATGAAGTAAATTTGAGGTCTTACAGTAAGTTAAGTATCTCGGTGTATACATATTTGTTTTGAAATATATACTTTCAAAACCATTTAATCGCCGTGAAAAGTACAAAATTTCAACATTTTTCTCGAACAACATCAAATAATACCTTCTCCTTTGTGACAAATTTGGTGTTACTCGAATATGGTCTGACATGGCTAGATAGTTAGGGCGCTTGATTCGCAATATGAGGGTCGTGGGTTCAAGTTCCCATCACACCAAATACGTTCAAGTATGGAGAAATTATTCTTTCTTTTCTAATCGTATCGTCAATAAACGAATGCAAACACGCACTCAAACATTTAGATCAAATAAACAAAGCTAATAGCACCTAATATCTTCCAGGAATCATATCTTATTTACCAATTAGAAATGCTTGTGGCATATATCTATAAAATCTTGTGGAAAAACAAAACAAAAATGGAAATACAGTACGCCTTTTTTCTTGTTGTCAAGCTCAAACCTGCAAATCGCAGGTATCGAACTCCGAATTTTTGCATGAAACGCTCTCAAGCTAAAAGGCCCGGCATGGCCAGGTTGGTTAAGGCGTGCGACTCGTAATCTGAGGGTCGCGGGTTCGCATCCCCACCGCACCAAACATGCTGCCTTTTCAGCGGTGGGGCGTTATAATGCGACAGTCAATCCCACTATTCGTTGCTGAAAGAGTAGCCCAAGAGTTGGCGGTGGGTGGTGATGACTAGCTGCCTTTCCTCTAGTCTTACACTGCTTAATTAGGGACGGCTAGCGCAGATAACCCTCGTGTAGCTTTGTACAAAATTAAAAAAAAAAAATTAGAGACGATCGGTGCAGACAGACCTCGTGTAACTTCGCGAAAATCTTAAAACAAACCAAACTGGTTTCATAATGTTAAAATCGGGGATTCGATTCCCTTCGGTGAACAGAGTGCAAATAGACTAACAAAAACAAACCAAACCCTAAGAGGACAAAGTCCTCAGAGATTCTTCTCAACTGATATAAGTTGTTTCACACTTTGATAAGGGTAAACCACAGAAACGTCGAAGATACATTATACAGTTCATTACATGATAAATGGTCATAAAAAAGACTAGAGCTTTCGAACAAAACTTTATGATATCTAAACAGACGCATGATTTCGTAAAGAAATACAATCAACTATGATGTATTTTATGTATAGATAAGTAAGAGTTATTTTTATCACTTAGAAACTACAAACTAGATTGTGCTCTGTTACGTGTTCAATTTCATGAAATACGTTGTACTTTACACTCTTAATATATTAGACACGTAACGCCAAGATAGAAATAGACTGAAAACGGCTGGTAGCGTTTGAGTGATACCGTGTGTTAAGTATATACAATATTTATTAAGAAACGTCTTCATTAGATGTTACGTTTTCAAAAGTCGACGGGTGTATTTTTTTCACCACAACAGAAGTGTTATCTTTTAAGTATAAGAATGTGAAGCGTGACTCTTACATCAGTGTTTTTTTCTTATAAAAGAAAAAGGAAAGAAACGGCGAAATAGGTTTCGATAAGCAACTTCAAGTGAAATGAGTGAATTAATGAAACCGTGTCAAAAATCGTATGTTAAGGATGGTGTGAAAAAAAAAAAAAAATAACGGTGCAAGTAATAACCAATAAAAGTAGTTAATTCACACAGCATTTGTAATAACCAGTGGAAATGACTTGTGTGATAAAGTTAATAGTTTGTGTGATAAGAAACCACGAATATGTGGAAAATTAATCGAAAACAAGCGAAATTCATTAAGCTGAAAATTAATTTGACGTTAGAAACGACAGAAGGTGATGTGATAAGACTGTAAGAAATGAATAAACAATATGCTTGAATCTTCATGCAATTGTAACCAAGAAACATACCCTACTGATGAATTCTTAGTTGTTTGTTTGTTTTTGAATTTCGCACAAAACTACACGAGGGCTATCTGCGCTAGCCGTCCCTAATTAAGCAGTGTAAGACTAGAGGAAAGGCAGCTAGTCATCACCACCCACCGCCAAGTTGGCTACTCTTTTACTTACCAACCGTGGGATTGACCGTCACATTTTATAATGTTTGATGGGATTCGAACCCGCGACCCTCAGGTTACGAGTCGAACGCCTTAACACACCTGGCCATGCCGGGCCAATGATAAATTGTCAGAAACAGTAGGAACTTGACCTGTTGACAGAAATATTGGGTTGAACTGCAGTGTAAATTATCAGTATCTACAGCTTTAACAATTTGACAAATATAAAGACAGTTGAATAAAAACTGCAGTTACTTTTAAACGATTAAAAACAAAGGAGGAAAATTATCACAAATTTAAAAAGGTTTTGAAAACAATGAAATAAATTCTTCCTTTTCAACACTTCAGATAAGACTACGTACCTACCTGTTACAATTTATTTCTTGTCGAGCAGCTAAAAAGAAATTTGAATTTTCTAAGGGATGAAGCAAAAATGGATAGGACTGTAAACTATATTATGACTGGTTTACCTTTGGAACAGATTCAAATGTATTTTGAAAATTTTTAAAAGTACTGGAATAAGTTATCCGAAGATCGTTGTTTTGAAGGCACATGTACGAGGGCTGTTTAAAAAATACGCGGACTGTTTGAATTGCGCGATTCCAGTTGGTTCCAGCAGAATCCGCTTGGTGTCGCTAGGTTTGCACAGATCAGCTGATTACGACGCCATTTCCCGATTGCAGATATCTTCATTTGTGTATTAGCTACGCGGTTTTAAGTGAAGTGCGATTTTTTCGTTTGGCGGATTTCAGAATGAATGACCTGAAGAAGCAACGACTTGCTGTGAAATTTTGTGTTAAACTTGGAAAATCTGCGACTGAAACTTTTGCTATGCTTAACACGGCTTACGGTGATGTTGCTATGAAGCGTACGGCATGTTTCAAGTGGCATGAACGTTTAAAGGATGGTCGACAGTCAATTGAAGATGATGAGCGTCCTGGACGTCCTTCCACGTCAACTGACGACCCACACGTCGACAAAATCAACACCCTGGTGCGGGCAAATCGACGTCTGACTGTCAGGGAGCTTGCTGAAGAGTGTGGGATATCAGTTGTTACGAGATTTTGACCGAAAAATTGAAGATGCACCGCGTTGCTGCGAAATTCGGCCCTCAGAACTCGTGAGTTTTTGGCCAAACACTCGATCACTGTTCTTCCCCACCCCCCATCTCACCTGACCTTGCTTCTTGCGATTTTTTCCTGTTCCCCAAACTCAAAAGACCCTTGAAAGGAAGAAGATTTGAGACGATTTTCGAGATTAAGGCAAATGCGACGAAGGAGCTGGAGGACATTACAAAAGAAGCGTACCAGGACTGTTTCAACAAATGGAAACACCGTTGGGATGAGTGTGTGCGTTGGGGAGGAGAGTACTTTGAAGGGGTCCCAGACCTGTAACTTCTAAATAAAGTACATTTTGTTTTATGACGTCAGTCCTCGTATTTTTTGAACAGACCTCGTACATAATGAACCGTGAACATAGCCATTCAAATGTGAAACAAATTTGTACCTTGAATATGGACATTGTCAGCAGTTTATACTGACCGCTGTATTATTTAGAACTAACTACCTTTACCCAGTTTTGTGCTATCTGCTTTTAGAGAAACTTGATGAATTTGAATCCCCAAATTCCTGGTTTGTTTTTATTCTTTTTAATTCACATATCGCATCATAATGAATAACTTCTGTTTATGACATACAACACGTCACATTGGGTGATTTTTTATCTATTACAACTTGTCACTTTGAGTGATTTCTGTCAGTTACAACACATCACATTCAGTGATTTCTGTCTGTTACAACACATCACATTGAGCGATTTCTGTTTGTTACAACACTGTTAAAATCATTCACCTTTTGTGTAAATAAATAAGATCTCAGTAGTAATTGGTGGTATTTTTTGTTTACTTTCTTTGTATGACTCATATGTTATTAGCAATTTTCCAATCAATAAAATAACAAGCAGTGCATAAATAGATTACAAAATGTGTTAATAAAACTGATGAGGCTAAACTCCATCAGCAATTATAAAATCAAACTAAAGTTTGGTATCCACCTTAAAAATCTATTGTAAAAGTCCTGTTTTATTGGTGTAATAATCACAACTTCATCTTTGAAATATTTACTAGTGTTGAGCCTTAAAATTTTAATTTTCAAGTGATATATATAAATATTATTTTATCATACTCTAAACAAAAAGCTATTATTTGAGATAAAATTTTGAACACATTGAACGTATTTTTGGGTGTTGAACGTCTGTTCTGCGTTTGAATCATGCAATCTTGGCTAAATACTTTACTATTACAACTGTAGTGCTATATATCTGTGTGTACATAAAGGAAACAGGCATTTGAAATATTACTAAATTAGACTGCAAAACTGGAATAATATAGCATTTTAATCATAAATAAGTTATGTTATAGAGTAAAATTCTACACCTGGAAATAGACATCACACGCAAGTTAGACTATGGATTTCTCTTGCTTAAATTATTCTATAAACAGATACAAATATATGCATGGCGTGCCATGGGAAATAAACTTATTTCCTTAAACGTGCAAGGCATAGAGATCAGTATTGTTTAGAAAGTTCGTAAGTAACTAGGCCCGGCATGGCCTAGCGCGTAAGGCGTGCGACTCGTAATCCGAGGGTCGCGGGTTCGCGCCCGCGTCGCGCTAAACATGCTCGCCCTCCCAACCGTGGGGGTGTATAATGTGACGGTCAATCCCACTATTCGTTGGTAAAGAGTAGCCCAAGAGTTGGCGGTGGGTGGTGATGACTAGCTGCCTTCCCTCTAGTCTTACACTGCTAAATTAGGGACGGCTAGCACAGATAGCCCTCGAGTAGCTTTGTGCGAAATACCCAAACAAACAAATCGTAAGTAACTGCGTCCACCATTCGTGAAGAAATAGTTATTCCTTATTTATGCCGCACATATTTTCAAAGAAGTGCCCAAAAGGAAAGTAAAATAGTAAGAACTGTATATAGTAAGTTTGAAAAATGCAAATGTATAAATAGATATATGTATTCATACGATATATAACTTTTCATACGTACAGCGCATCGTAATAGCAACAAGAAGAAGACAGCTCACAACTGGACTGGCGAAGTGAACTAATATTCTAGTTCCCTGTGCTAAAGCCTTACACGAAACTCCCATTAAGATTAGCGCTAGAAAAGTGCACAAAGTTTGTCATGTAAAAACGACTTTCTTGGTCAAATGATAAAATTACCAAGGTTCTTGCCTACTGCTCGTTACAGTCAGGCGATGGTTCCATTCCAACCGCTCCTAGCAGATAACAGAAACTATGGAAAGCTAATTTGTATAAGCTTGCAAAGGTTTGTCTGACAGACGCCATCAGCCCGCGGTCACATTATCTCTTAGTGGTATGTGTAGGTTGGCCAAAATGAACTAAAACTGTGAATCCGGCAAGTGATTGAGTCGTTAATGATGCTCTGCTTCTTATCTTTAAGATTGGCAGGTAGGTTGGTAAGGGACAATATGCATTAATTTACCATTAGCTTATCACGAGCAGGAAGATTGGGGTGTTGGAAAACTTAGGTTTGATTAGAAACCTCCCGTCTAACTGGTCAGGTATGTCATTCCACTTCAATCTCGTACAAAGTACAGCACTTAGTATAATATTCTGCAACTTCAATTCTGTAACATGTACACCACTTAGTGTCATATTTTACCTCTTCCATTCTATACCAAGTACAGCACTTGGTATGATATTTTACCACTTAATGCTGTATCGGATACAATACTTCGAATAATTTACCAGTGCTTGGTGCAGAAATACACTGAGTAATGAATTTATTATGTTACACCAAGTTTCGCTAAAGCAATTGGCGATCTTTGATCATCACTCAGGCTTGTCTGACTGACGATGTCCTGTTCTTAATTTCACACTTCTGATAAATATTTATTAAGAGGATAATCCTAAAGAAAGACATAATGACTTCCATTACTGTATAGTTTCTTAATTTTGAATAACATATCACAGGATTAAAGAAAAATAAAGGATATTCACACGTTTGTTTGTTTTTTAATTTTGCGCAACTCTTGGGCTAGTCTTTTGTCAGTGAACAGTAGGATTGACCGTCACATTATAACGCCCTAATGGCTGAAAGCGCAAGTATGTTTGGTGTGACAGGGATTCGAACCCGCAATCCTCAGATTAGGAGTTGAGCGCCTTAACCACCTGACCATGCCAGACTTACATTCACTCATCCACATATGGATATATGGACTGGGCGGGCTTAGGTCTGTGTATATGATGTTCAGAGGTTCACCACAGTTGCAGTAAAATCGTGCTGTGTACTTTGGGTGAGAGGGTGAGTTATAATATCCCGCTATGCAATCAGAATAATGCAAAAGATGCTGTTAACTAGCTAGATGCCTTCAGTCTTGTCTATCAGTTTAAAATTTAGGATGGCTAGCGCAGATGTAGCTTTGAGTTATCTAGTTAAAAAGATTTAAATCGGGGCATTTCCCCCAACTTTCTTGTCAAATCGCTTACGTATATCATTAATCTCACAGTAGCTTTCAGTATTTGCGTTGTGTAACTGGTACGTATCTTTAATGTCAGCCACAGGACATTGTTGCCAAATTACGCAGTTTGGATAGGTGTGGTATTGTTCCCAGTATATAGCTTGGAGACTACACTTGTCCTCAACTTACACCTTTAGAGGCGGGCATTGATCTCAGGGTATACAGTTCGAGATGTATAGATGTCTGTGTGTGGACAGGTTTGTAAGGACAAGTACTTGATTTCGTGCCGTGAGAGGGAGGATATGTCATGTTACTTCACGTTTATGATTAGAATCCCATTTTTCTTCGTTTATATACCAGATCTGTGCGCCCTCACCCAAATATGAAGGTTCAGTTGTGTGTGTTTTTACATAAACTAAGGAACTGCCGATTAACATCAGAAAGCTCCCTATGTGGTAGACACGCCAACCAGTTCTTTGTACTGCTTCAACTCTAACACATAATTATAACTTCGAACTTTCCTATCTTAATTCTAAGAGCAGTCGCAAAAAAGTCAGTCAACACATCTTGTGCTCTGTTTAAAAGAGAAAAAAAAAACTAAACGTTGAAATTTCATGTTTATAAAGATAAAATCATCATAAAATAGTACGAAGACCTCTAAATTCGAGGAGACTCGTTCGTCTAAACGTCGACAACGCCTGAACGATAAGAAACGTCACGAGACTTACGTCGGTAGATAAGCAGAGATCCACGTCTGTACATCTTACGATTTCATTCGCTCACTTATTTACCATCTTTTGTGAACTTGTCTTTAAGCCCCCTTTTAAAGTGTGCATCGGGAAAAGTGGAAAATTTGTGCTTCAACCATTAAAGGTTGTTTCCAACCAACATACACATACAGATTAAAAAAAAAACTTCAAATATATTTACTGTATTTGATACAGTAAACAATGGTTTTAGTTTGGTTTGTTTTGAACTTCACGCAAAGCCGTCCCAAATTTAGCAGTGTAATACTAGAAGGAAGCAGCTAGTCATCAACTCTCACCGCCAAATTTTGGGCTACTCTTTTACCAACGAATGCCTGGATTGACCGTCACATTATAATCCCATACGGCTGAAAGGTTTGGTGTGACCAGGATTGAAACCCTAACCACCTGACCATGTTGGGCCAAGTAGTAAACAAAGAATCGGGTTAAAATAAACTACTTACGTCCAAGTAACATGTTTTTAAAGCCAGTTTTATTGAAATCAAACTCAATACAGGCTTTCCCTTACTTCGGTTTGTATTATTAGATATCTAACTTTTTCATCCAGTGATTTATCGTTACGTTTTAATTCACATCCATAGAATACTTCACACATTTTAAACTATCACTCACTCTCTCCTCACACACACACACACACACACACACACATTGTAGGTATGAGCCTTAAGGATTTTTAAGTTTTAGCTTTTTGTGCTGTTTTCAGCTCTCTTCATCTATTTAACATTGCAATGTTATTTTACTTCGTAACGTAAATTTCCGTGAGATTTCTGTTACTCAGAAACACAGCAGTTAGTTTGGGGACACATAAAGCTAAAATTCGGTCTTCAGTCTCTTCACGGTGGACATTTTGTAGCTTTATGCCAGAAGAAACTACTGTTTCTCATTTACTTTTGAAAACCTAATTTTTATTACGTCAGTGCTATCATGAAAGGCATTACACGATCTGAAGCCATCCTCTACTACTGCGGGGCCATGAACACGATACAAAGTCATTCCTTTCGTAATGGTCAGTATTTAAAATAAAAAAAATAATGGATTTGTTTTGGTTTGTTTTGGAATTTCGCACAAAGCTACTCGAGGGCTATCTGTGCTAGCCGTCCCTAATTTAGCAGTGTAAGACTAGAGGGAAGGCAGCTAGTCATCACAACCCACCGCCAACTCTTGGGCTACTCTTTTACCAACGAAAAGTGGTATGTGTATGTTTAGTTGGTCCTTCATTCAGTTATTTATGATGACCAACCAATCCGTGCATGCTACTCTGTATTTTATTTGTTTGATAATACATTTGCAATAATTTTCTTTGTTGTTACACTTGGCTGGTTTCATGCATTTGAATGCTACATAATAAGGGCCCTCATATGGCTCAGTGGCAAGTCTGGTGGCTTATAAGACTCAAAATCAAGTTTTAATAGCTATAGAGCACAGATGATAAGCTCATTGTGGAAATTTGCACTTTGCGCTTAAAAATGTGTGAAATAGGGATAGGGGATTAAGCGCCATCTCTTGGTAATGATGTAAATGAACCCTAATAAAAGCATCAGACGGATGTGAGCAGCATCAGTGAGAACCTTTGGCGTTTCCTCATATTTTGAAAATAATCTGAAACAAAATGAGTAAATATGTTACCTGAAATATCACTCATATATATACACATACTAGTCACTTCATTGACAAGCATATATAGAATAGATATAAAATTTAATTTTGTGAAGACTTGTATTTTTGAATCTGTAGAATATCAAACAAACCAATGCTTTTAATTTATTAAACATCTAAATTTAAACAATAACAGTTATGTACCAGTTAAAAATTAAACAGCGTAATATAAATGTATCTCAGAACGGCTGGTATGGGTATTAACACTTTTACTAATAAGGAGATAACAACGTTTCGACGATTTTTTTAGGTCATCTTCAGGTTAAGAAAAGTAAAAAAAATGTTGTTTTCTCCTGATCAATAAAAGTGTTAATACCCATACCAGCCGTTCTGAGATACATTTATATTTCAAGTGTGTTTTACATCATCAAGAGGGTAGTATAAAGTTCAGAATCGAGATCATTTTATCTTAAAATTAATTAAGAAGATAGGATCTTTAAAAAAAATAATGCGTCTTTTGTTTATAAGGAAAAGCATTTTCTAATATTTTATATTTACAAAACATGGCGGTTACAAAATTAACGTTCCAGAGCCCATAAAGTTGGATATTAAATTTACATGACAAAGTCTCCCTTATCTTCATTACCCTCACACCTTCTTGGTAACAAAGGTTACAGACTGTTAAATACATATATATCTTATATAACATGATCTCCTACCGTCAGATTAAAGAACCTTGTCAACTAGACCTACGGTTTTCTTGACGACAGAAGCGCTAGTGTTGAAAATGGACGTGGTAATGAATTATCTAACTAATGGGATCCCTGACCTTTGTTCTCCATGAGGCATCATTTGTTAGATAGGTAGGTACGTCAGGGGGGAGGGGAGTCACCTTACCCACTAACCCGCCAGGGAGTCTCAAAGCTAGGGCATGCTTAAACCGAGCATGAAGTTTCTACGTGGTGGGAATGTAAGGTGTGGACCCTTACCGATGATGATTGACATCAGAGGTTTGAAGGCGACGTTATTAATTAGGCCAGGGCGTGTCTTCGCCGTGTCGAGAAAAACAAACATTCGTTAGGCACGTACAATGGACTCGGAAGTATGTCCTTCTTGTTTCTGAGGGAGGTGTTTCGCAGATGTGAGGAGAAACTTTTTTTTTCCCATCACGTGGCTCAAGTTGTCACGTCCCGTTTGTAGCTTTACCGAGGTTTTTGCATTGGAAATATGCGCCACTGCTATGCTGTGATGTATTTGATCTGTAATGTCAACAAATACGTATACCAAAGTAGTTCGTAAAAACGTTCAACGAAGTATAGGGAAATCACGGCAGGTTGTACAATTACCATAGTCAGCTAAATGGGCAAGTAGATGGGTGCGCGTTGCTTCTGTGGTAGTTGGCGAGTGAGGTTTGAATTCGTGAGATACCACAAAGTATTATCTGCACTTTAAGCTGTCAATGAGCAACATTTAATTCCTTATAGAATAAGGGAGGTGGTAAAGTGCTGCTAATTGGTTATCTTCCCTCTGTTCAACGTCATTTTAGTGTAATCCCTTTGCGTGTTGGCGGGTATTACGGTGCATTTGACTGGCTGCTTTCTTCTGATAAATAGTTCAACATTATGGTAGGCTGTAGATAGCGTTAATAACCTTGCTACAAATACAAGTGCAGGGAAGTGGTTTGTTTGTTTCTTAGGTATGAGGTTTTTATATCAGGATTGTATACACTTCTAATAACTGGAGAAAATTGAAACAAAAAAAAATTATCTTTAGGCTGACCATAAAAAGACACGAAACATGAGGAAATAAAACTAGGACACAATTCACAGACTGAGAATAGTAAAACATTACCGGATTGCATAGTATCTCTCAGAAGTCGGACTGTGAATTCGATGATCCATAGTTCTCATTCTGTTGCCGCAAAAAATGTATCCCGCACGTTTGAACCATGTGGGCGTTATAAGAGTAACGGTGTAATATCAAGGGTGCAGGTTGGCTCTGGGTTCCAGAGTCGGATTCGAATCTATGTAACACCACAAAATATGCTCTGCATTTAATTACTTATAGAATAAGGGAGGTGGTAAAGTGCTGTTAATTGGTTATCTTTCCTCTGTTCAACGTCATTTTAGTGTCTAGTGGCTGACTGACAGACAACACACTTCTGTATAGCGATGCATGTGGTTCAAATGGATGAATCCACCTTCGGCCTCCTTTTGGGGAACTAAACCGCGCGTGACCAGTTTTGCAATTGTTTCACTTATCATTTTTGCAAGAGCCTCTAGTCGCTCAGTATAATTCACGACATTTTGGAATCTTATTAACACTTTGAAACTACTAATTCTACTACTGTGGAAGAGTATAGTGGTTAGGTCACGACATATACAGCGGAGCGCCGTTAAGCCGCGGTATTTGGGGTGTCAGCCTGCTTAACCGCGGCTTAAACCTTTGTGACTGAAAAGTCGAATTCGCCAACAGCTCCGCCGAGGAGCCTCATCCGGGCCATTGCGTGATCATTATATCGGATTATCGAATTAAAAATAATACTTTAATTATTGATCACTTTTTTTCACGGATTTACCGCGGATTAACTTTAATGTATGGAGAGGTGTGATTCGGTAACAATGGCGGCCTCCATAAAGCTGACATAGAGAGCGGATAAGGTAGATTAACGGTCGATTTCTATTGTAATATATTTTATTTATTTCCCAAATTAAAGCAAATCCTTTTTAAATATCCCCTTGAAGTTATAAAGCCAGAATTAACTTCGTAAGCCGCGTTTTTACACGATCTTAAATTAGCGGTGAGCCGCGATAATCCTCGCTCACATCGCTCACAAGACTTGCTACAGCTGCTTAAGCGATTTCGCGGTTTACTGGTCCGCGGCTTAATGGCGCTCCACTGTATTTCTGATTGAACGCTATATTTGCTCCTGCAATACTTAAAAATAAATACAGTGAAGTTTCACACTGCGAAACGCTTGTAATAAACGGTAAAAAGACACGATGGATTTTATTATTTGATAAAACATTTATTGCTAGCAAAACGAAAATACTTTTATCATCTTTCAGAGTCAGATAGATATATAGATAGTATACAATAGTTGGGCTTGCTGCTATTCGTAACTATATATATGTACAATGTGCTTATTAAGTCCAGATTTTCATTTTCTGTTACATGTCATATAATTATCACAATACAGTAATTCATGACACACAATAGAACCAGTCTGTCTAGTGTTCTAAAGCCATCTTATTAAACATATTATCACCAACAAAACATCAACAATGAATGTTCTGTGTTCCATAAGCACCTATTAAGTTTACATTTACCCTTCTTATATTTTATGACTTTAATGTATTTTAATTTCTATCCACTTATGTGCACAGAAATCATTCTCCTAAAATTGTACAAAATATGTAAGTATAAGAATATACACATTGGATTGGTTAGGCATTTATGATATCCTTGGTAATGCGTTGCACACTTGCCTAAAGCTCAAGTTGTTTCGTATAGTCTGCTGAGCTTCGACGACGTCTTCATGTACAAAGAATCGATATGTTGCCTGAGTAAACTAAGACAGTTCACTTGCGATTTCTTGTTAACAAACGACCTCGAGATATATCAGTGATCGCATTTTGATGAAGATACGAACAGTCAACAAGAGTGTTTGTTCTGTAATGTGAACAACAGAATACGTTTAGTCAGAGTTGTGCTTCTTTCACCTTGTAAAGGCATACCTCTGATTATAAACCCTTTCACACCTACACTGATCGAGGTATCCAGTGTTAAAGTATTTGTTTGTTTTCATATTTTTTCTTTCAAATACGCAAAATTTGAAAGTATGGTTTATTTTATCCCTTATCGAGTTTGTCAGATGAAAAAAATAAAGTCAGTGCCATGTATTAAGTAATTAATTAATCAATTTTTGTTTTTGTTTGTCTACAAATACGCTATTTAACGAGAGAGAAAAAAGTCAATTTTATTATATCGGCCAATAATCTAAGAGTCGTGGTTTCGAATCCCCCGTTCCACCAAACAGTCTTGCCGTTTCAACTACTATTCGTTGGTAAAATATTAGTCCAAAAGTTAGTGGTGGATGCTGATATCAAACAACTGCCTTCCTTGTAGTCTTTCACTCATATATTAGACACGACTAATGCAGGTAGTCCTTGTGTTGATTTTCTTGAAATTCAAATCAACCTTGGAGAACAGAAAGAAGAGCGACCCGGCATGATACTCGACAGTGAAGGTCGAGGGTTCGAATCCCCGTCACACCAAACATGCTCGTTCTTTCAGCCGTTGGGGGTGTTATAATATGTCGGTCAATACCATTATTCGTTGGTAAAAGAGTCGCCCAAGAGTTAACGGTGGGTGGTGATGACTAGCTGCCTTCCCTCTAGTCTTACACTGCTAAATTAAGGATGGCTAGAGCAGAAAACCTCGTGTAGCTTTGCACGAAATCAAAACAAACAAGAAAAAGAGACTGGGTTATAAAAGTTGCCACGTGTTTTTGTCTTTTCTTATTTTCGTAATGTGTATATCGCTCTCGTAATGAAAACGTTAAATTATTATAATCGTTGCTACTCAGTAGTTAAGAGGAAACAGCAAACTGATTTCGTGCACTACGAGTTATTCCCTTTCAGTGCTGTATAATCAGTTTACTTTGTGGTTAAAGGTCAGAATTGTGAGTGCTTTATTCGAGTATTAATCTGCATTCCAATCGAGTACGAAGTTGCTGTTTAATTTGAAAGCCGGATGTGATCTTATGGTTAATGTGTCCATCTTCAGATTGAAAGATCCGTCAGATATTCAGATTGGGCTCGTTCTAAAAGTGACAGCCAATCTTGTTATTCTTTAGTAAGAACTGAACAAAGCTCTTGTAGCGGTGGCGCTGAACTTATGCACATGTGGAGATCAAGAGTCGTATATATGTATATGTGTGTGTGTGTGTCTTTACTGTTCCAACAAGAGCAATCAGAGAGATTGCATACTCTCGCCTATCCTTTTCGAGATTGTATTTGCTTATATTGGGTAACGTTAGAATTCACTTTTGAAAACTCAGAAAATCCTTCTCAGATCTAGAATTACCAATAAGCGTGATCGCCTTTTTCTTTCAGTGATGTCATGAGGAATCTATCTTAATGTGCGCATGAAATTTGACACAAATCTCATCAAACTTCACAGAGGTATTAACCCCACATCATGCCCTATCTTCATATTATAAAAAAAAATGGTTCAAAGTGATCCGGACCAGATTTGGCAAAAGATGTCCAATACTGATTTCCCATCTTGTGTAAAATTTTCTTAACATTGGTCTATTAGTTTTTGAGTTGCGCGCAGGGAAACACAGACAAGGATACACACACGACCCAATTGCAGCACCCTCCCATCACGCCTCCGGGGACGGGGATAATTTTGTGTAAAACCCAAAATTATTTTAACCTTTTCTAGACTCATAATTATCACCAGATACAAAACAACGTTTTAGTTATTGTTGTGAGTTTTTTTTTCTACTTTGTCTCTTTGTTTCTCTTGAATACAATTGACCCTGAAGAGAAAGAAAGGTCTACCTTTGGAAATCTCTCGGATTAATAGGATTTTAATTCATTTCTATGAATACTTCTTAAAGCTACATATTTTTCTAACATCGTGAATCTTTTGAATACATTTATCTCTTGTGGCGTTTACGTTTCAGAAGTACAATGTCTCAATCTGGAAATAACAGTTTCCAATATAACCACTTCAAACATTAATAAACTATGTTACAGAGTGCTCGAAGTGAAAAGGAGCAGATGGGAAAGCTGCTTTATCATTCAGTACGTTAGCAGTTAGTAGTAAGAGTCATGACGAAACAAAATGGGTGCATAAAAGTTGCCTATTTAAAACCACTAAAATATCAAATATGACTATTTCACAGTATTGGCTGAGCAAAACTAAAGTATATTTTACTTGTAAAAACCTCCTAAGTCGCTATATACATATTTATGGAATGGATCAAAATTTCACTATTTTAACGTATTTTCATCTAAGTAAGCATGTTAAGTGATATTTTCACATAAGCGTATAGAAAATGACAAACCTTATCGTTCTAATTTTTCTACACAAATATTCTGTCTAGGGTCCCAGTTTCTTCTTTCTTGGACCTAAAAGGATACTAGTATGCATATAAAACCAACGATGTGCTACTTTAGTCATATAATTAAATTTGATTGTTTGTTTTTGAATTTCGCACAAAGCTACTCAAGGGTTATCTGTGCTAGCCGTCCCTAATTTAACAGCGTAAGACTAGAGGGAAGGCAGCTAGTCATCACCACCCACCGCCAACTCATGGCTACTCTTTTACCAATGAATAGTGGGATTGACCGTCACTTATAACGCCCCCACAGCTGAAAGGGCGAGCATGTTTGGCGCGATGGGGATGCGAACCCGCGACCCTCAGACTACGAATCGCACGCCTTAACGCCCTTGGCCATGCCGGGCCAATTAAATTTGAGGGTAGGTTGGTAGAGATCCTGATGGATAATAAAATCGAATATTGTATACTCATGTCCCACTCTTGGTATCGCTGGCGCACAAACATATAGGTAATATAGATTTGTTACGTAGTACTTCTATGACAGTGTATTAATGTTTGCGATTTGCTATACAGTAGTTTTGTGATTGTGTAGTAATTTTTGCTATTCTCTATATAGCAGTTTTCATTATTGTGCAGTACTATTTGCGATTCATTAGTCGTTGCTGCGTTTATTTAGATACATACACTGGTTTGATTTTCTTCTGATTACTGCCTGTACTGTTGTGACCGTTTGATCATTAGAACGTTTACTGCTGCTGATTATATCTGCTGTATTCTTTGTTTATATTACGTAGTCATATATTACGTGCCTTAGCCACTTACATTTTCCAACTTGATATATTAACATAAAAATCTACAGTTCTGTAATGTATTGAACATAACTTCCCATACTGTATAATTAGATCATTTTAACGTCACTCGCATACCCTACGTGGATCAGTAAATTTTTGTGTCGGCCACACATTTAAGTTATATTTTTACCTGCAGATCTTTTGGTTTGTTTCGAATTTCGCGCAAAGCTACACGAGGGCTGTCTACGCTAGCCATCCCTAATTTAGCAGTGTTAGACTAGAGGGAAGATAGCTAGTCATCACCACAAACTCTTGGGCTACTCTTTTACTGACGAATAGTGGGATTGAATGTCACATTATAACGCCCCTACGGCTGAAAGGGCGAGCATGTTTGGTGTGACGAGGATTCGGACCCGCGACCCTCGGATTACGTGTCGAGTGCCTTAACCACCTGGCCATGCCGGGTCACATCTTTTGTTAACTATTATATTGCAACACATTGAAATATAACCTTTACCGACCCACTACATTGGAATATAACATTTTAGATCATATTTCACGTTTTAGATCCTGTGTTTTGCTTATTTTTATATTTTATACTAAATTAAAGAAACTGGCGAATGTCACCGTATACGCGCTCACTTCTTAGTAGATGGTTCGTACATAAATCATATCTTCTATTGATTTGCTATATTAAACGTCTTTACTAATTTTATCTTATATATTTTGACGCCTTATCAATTTTGTTTTTCAAAGTAGTCAGTAAATGCAGTTCGTGCAAACAGGTATATGGATATGAGCATAGTTTCACACTTTCATTTCTCTTATTTCCACTGGTTTGTATTTATTTTTCGTCGAATTACTCAATTAGTGCTTGTTTGTGCTGTCAGTTTTTAAGCCTATGTATTTTTTCTTATTGTACTTAATTAATCATAAGTCTACCAAGCTGGTCAGACTAAAGATGCTTTAGCTCAAATCAGTGCTTTTGTTGCTACTTCTGTTTTCTAAATATGTTATGTACAAAAGCTTAGAAGATATACTGACATATTTATTTTCAATTCTTTCACATGAAACCTGAGTTGGCCAAGCGCATCGAGTGTCATAATCAAACCATGTGCACTATAGTGATGCTTTTCGTTCTTCAAATTTGTTATAAAGCAGATAATTTCTATGGTAGCGAATAATTGTTTACGTGTAACCTCTGAATATGTCTTTAATTAAAAAATGTTGACAGTTTTCTGTAACTTTAGAATATGCCTTTAATTAGAAAATGTTGACAGTTTTCTGTCTCTAATATTTGAAAGGGAAAATTGTAGTTAAGTAGGCAGGTCAACATGAAATATTGCAAATTGATCTGACAGCCGAGCAGAATTAACAGAAATCTTGATATGTTTGGAGAATAAAAATACTAAAATTATGTAAGTAACTACTTTCTGCAAAGTATGTCAGTTATTTTATCCGTTCCATAACATACCACCTTACGGGTTTTCACAATCTTATCTTCAATATATAGTTTTCTTAAGAAAATTATTGTTTAATAAACCATAAGTTGAATTACTTTTGTTCGTTTCACAAGTTTAGTTTGTCTGTTTCTTGTATGGCTGTAACACACATGAGATCATTGCAGGATTTGACTGACTGTTTATCTGTTTGTCAACTCGACCGATCAAATTTTAAATGAGTAGTAGTTGATTTGTTTCATTAGTTCAGCTACAGTATAGGAACAAACGTTATCAAAGGTGGCTTTTGATTAATAAATAGGCATTTAAACTATTTATCGTGCTACCTGAATTGCATGTTAGTTGAGAATACAGGTTCTTGATATTATTTTTAAGGTTCTTTGCGAAGTGCCTTGGGTTTTGACAGAAAGTTTTTTGGTAAACTTTAATTATTTCACAAATTGTATTAATTCCAGTATGCAGTAGTAACAATTCAGGCCAATATATAAATATTTACAAACTTATATCAATGTATGTGTGTAGTGAAGGCGGATGAATTGATCTTTGGATGATAGTAGTGGGAATTATATGAATAATTCGTTCATTTTAAGAATTCATTCGCATTTGAAAACACCATCTCATACTTTTGAATTTTAAAACATATAAAGTATTCTAACTGTTAAAGCTATGATGGCTAAGCAAGAACATTTCAGTCATTGTGGTGTTATAATGTTTTCAATAATTGAAGATACCTCTTCGCATCTTGGTTCTTTGAAATAAAATAATAGTACTCTCAAAAGGGTTAATGCGATACAGGTTTTCATCTGTTTCCTTTTTAGACAGTTGCTCTCTTCCCACCATGTAGAGAAGATTTGTCAGGTTGTATTAAACTACTTTATATTTATCAAAGTTGTTTTTATACACCTTTAAGTTGTTGGTTTATTTTATTTTTTTCTTTCCAGGTAAGTGGACAAATCCTTCCATCAGTTCTCCTGGGTATTAGGAATTGTTGTTTGACCACGGCAGCGTGCTCGGCACCGTTCATCAATGTGACGTCCCCTAACATGTAGAGGTTCTGGTTCCGGTCGATTGTCTTTTATTGTAGAATAACCCAATTTCGTATCCATTTCTAGCGTGAAACAGCGATAAACCATGGTGGGAAGTGTAGCGAAAAACCATGCTAGAGAGAAAACGTGCAGCAGTCCGATGAATCGCTTGTATAAAAGTAGAGTTTTTTATAGGGCGAAAAGCTATTTCGTCAAGAGCTTGTGAGAATCAGATAGACTTAAAGTGATTATAATATAATTTTTAGGAAGGATAGAAAATTTTTAACTAGAACTTTTTAAGGGAACACAATGGTTTGAAACTAAGTAAAGTAATACGATATCTGTACCAGATAAGATATAAACTGTTGTTGTTTAACAAAAACAACTTGTGCAATGCTAAGTTTTAAATAGACTTTAGATAACGTACTCAAAATTATTCAAAAAGTTTTTTTTGTTTTTTTTACGGAATTACAACTTGTACAAGTAGAATAACAGAGAAACCAAGGATGAACAAGCAGAAGTTACTTCATGCTTTCGGTTGACTATAAACTTCCAAGTTGTAACATGTCTTTTTCAAAATCAAATGTACATACCCACATGGTAAGTAGGAAAGTATTTCCAAGTTTATGAAAATTTTGCGCCTGGGGCGTCACTTTCGCCGTGTGACTTTACTTCTGGTATTATTTCCTTTGTATATAATTTACAGAGCTACCAAATGTCTCAATTTGTCTGAAGACAAGAGTTTCTCTTCAAGATCGCATAGCATTTATGAAGATTTTCTATTGCAGTGAATGTAATGAATGGGCGGCTTTACGAACATTTCTTCATGATATAAATGCTTGTCGAGACCACTGTAGCCCGGGGTTCTTACTAATGTTATACATAAATCTGAGGAGAGAGGATCTGAGACCAATGCACCACGATGAGAACACCCACTTACACCTGGGAAAATTACTGCAGGAGTGGGATAAATGCCATCAAAATAGGACAGTCCCCAGGGAGAATGCTTTATTTGTTTGTTTACAGTTAAGAACAAAGTTGCAGCATTATCAGTCTGCAGACTTATAACTATGATATTGCGATGAGGATTCTATACTCCTCATGTTCCAAGCTGGCCCGGTGTGTGGAAGATGATAAGTAATGAATGAAAACTAAACTTGTGAAAGTTCTGTAATGTAACTGATGTGAGCCACTTGCACCCCTACATCCAAATGAACACTCATATTTATTACATTATCCAGGGTGCTAGCAATAGAAATATATTCGTTGAAATACCATTTATGACCTAAAGGTGACTGTGTGGGTTGATTTCACCAACAGATCATCATTGAGCCTTATGCTTTTTTAGGAGCCCACTGGTGATTAAAAATTATTACAGTTACTTGTGCATTTTATCAACATACATTATGTAACATGGTGTTCTGCAAGGTGTGAACCATCACATTTTAAAAACGGCTGGTATGGGTAGAGAAAGCACTACGTAGAAGAGCGAGCAACGTTTTGACCTTCTTCGGTCATCGTCAGGTTCACAAAGTTACTTCTTTCTTTCTTTGTTAACCTGACGATGACCGAAGAAGGTCGAAACGTTGTTCGCTCTTCTACATAATGCTTTCTCTACCAACACCAGCCGTTTTTACATATATATTTTTCTCTTCAAGTGGGTTTTTCTCGTCTTCACGAACCATCACATGTTGTCGATGCTGTGATGGTTCAGCTAAACAGTAATTTCGCTAAACGATTTATCAGTATAAAACTCACACTTTTAGCCTCAGGAGTCAAAAGATCTCAAACCTGTGTAGTTTTTGTTATGGGTTATCTGAATTTGTTGATATACCAATACTGTCAACTGGCTACCAATGAATTACAACGAAGATGTAATTTCATTTCAACACTCATTCATGTTCTAACGTGACGTATGACTAGTTGTTAGTTATGCCTAACACGTGTTTCGTGCAGATTTGTCATATTTTTTTGCATTTTTCAACTGTGAGAGTTTTTTTTCTTTTTTCGTAAAGGAATGGTTACTGGTATAAATAAGTCTTTTACCGATTGTTAGGATTGTATCAGAATTGTGGGCTCTCCTATATAAAAAAAAAAAAAGGAATATTGAAATAAACTTAAATATATATGGAGAATTTGTGTTGCTTGTTACCAATTTGAAAGGCTAGTTAATCCAACCCTGGACTACAACAGGTTACTAGGTGGTCTATAGCGGTAAAGATTTTTCACCATAGAAGATGGAAAAACAAACCACCAGTAATAAAAGGATAGAGGTCTTTCTAACATTATAGAAATCTGATAATTTACAGTTTGTTAAGAGTAGCATGCTTTCACAATAGAGATAGGAATGTTTAAGGTGATATTTATCTGTTTAGAAATAATTAGCAAGCAAAATAAGTTAGTGAACTTTCCTGGTAACTCTTGTTTTTGAGCAGTTACGATGCTATAAGGAAACTATTTACCATGACAACAAGCCAAGTTATCGGGCTTGACAACATAAGCCTAGATTTTTCTCCCCGATAGATAAGAGATTCAACAAGGAAATGTCGCGTAACTGTAGAAGGCACTAATGTCTCTTGTTGAATGGTAATGTTTCGAAGATGGTTTTGAAGAAGTTGGAACTGGTTTGAAAAGTGTCATTTATCCATATTTATGTTGTTCTTGTTTTTTTCAACTTAAACATAAAATAAAACTGCATGGAATTATAACACAGTATATGTTTAAAGTTCGCTAAAAAAGTTTCACTGAAAACAGTGAATATAGAAGTTTTTGAAATGTATATTGTCGAAATGTATTACCACACAAGAAGACTCAATCACCTAGCTAAAACTTGGTTAAAGTTCAAATTGCTTGCGGCTTTCTAGCTTTGGGTTTCCATCTAACAGTTGGTTACAAAATCTCTTCGTTCCACCAAACTAAAAGATTGATGATCAAGGACCGCATTGATTCTAAGTCTTTGATTAACATCTAGTTAAAAGCATACTATTCTCAGTACTGTAAAGTTCTGTGTTTAACCAATAAAACGAGTCGTAATATATCGATCACGAATATCGTCTGCGGTTAACATAAATTGACCAAACGATTTCATTATTTCTTCACTTTTTGATGGGCAAAAAATTACAAAAAGTACTTTTCCTAAGCCTATTTTCAAAATCCATAATATTCTTGCTTGTAAATATCAAACGGAACACCTGCTTGGAAAATCGATTCACATTTTAATGCATGGAACTGATAGGCTTTCTTTCTTTAAAACACAACAAATCTCTTAAGCTCTGTACATGTTTCTGTGAGGGAAACACACATCAACCTGCGACACATCATAAATTGCGGGTTGTCTCACTTAACGCCGTTGCTGTCATAAGTATCAGCTTTTTTTTTCACATATTGACAGGACTTGCAGGAAATTCTGCAAAATGATCATTAAAAATTCTGAACCAAAGACTTGGTAATCCTCGTTTTATGGCTTCAAATTTAGCATAAACCACCCCATTAAATGCTTTTCAAAGAAATATTAAAAATATGAACATTTTATTTTCTAGTTTAACACTCATATATGGTCGTCTACAGTTGATCATAGATAAATTAAAGATTTGTTTTTTTGTTTGGAATTTCTCGCAAAAGTTTTTTTTTTAAGTTTATTTTTCTTATATCCCATTTCGCCATAATTCTCATATAAAAGTTGCGAGTCTTGCAAATGCGGTAATGTGGGTGTGTTTTCTTATAGCAAAGCCACATCGGACTATCTGCGAAGCCTACCGAGGGGACTCGAACCCCTCATTTTAGCGTTGTAAATCCGTAGACTTACCGCTGTACTCGCGGGTTGCTGAATACAAGTCTCTATGATTTTCTCTTCGAATTATGTGCTAAACTAGATTGAACTTAAATGAGGTGTAATTTAGTCAGTTAAGCACACATAAAGTAAAATATATTCACAATAAACATGATCAGGTGATACTTCATAATGATCAGTAGTATTTGAAATATGTTATAACAGTTCAACATGCTCATACCTCGATTCATTTCCACGGATATCACTCTTCCACGTTTCCACTTTGATAAACTAAGCCATGGTCGTACGACTTTGTTCTACCACAGGGTCACGTGGTATTTTAAGTGCAGTCAAAGTAGGCCGGACACTAGTTATTGATATGATCTTATTCAAGTTTATCGGTATTAAACGCGGGAGTAATACAGTAATAGATGTAAAAAAACAAAAAACAACATTAAACAACTACGCCTCAAGGTCAAAGGTTTTAAAATGAGCTCTATTGTTGGCTTTATCTTTTATTTATTTATTTGTAATTTATGGCTGGCAGTTGGAAGGTAGGCCCGGCATGGCCAAGCGTGTTAAGGCGTGCGACTTGTAATCTGAGGGTTGCATCCCCGTCGCGCCAAACATGCTCGCCCTTTCAGCCGTGGGGGCGTTATAATGTGCGGTCAATCCCACTATTCGTTGGTAAAAGAGTAGCCCAAGAGTTGGCAGTGGGTGGTGATGACTATCTGCCTTCCCTCTGGTCTTACACTGCAAAATTAGGGACGGCTAGCGCAGATAGCCCTCGAGTAGCTTTGTGCGAAATTCAAAACAAACTAACTAACAAACAGTTTGAAGGCCAGGCGGAACTGCTATTCGGACCACCAGTTGGATAACCCAGTTTACAGAAAATGCCCTTCAACTTAATTTTCCTTATATAGAACTGATTTTATTAGTTTCTGGAGGAAATGATTTTATATTCAGATGTCTCATTGGTTTAATGCAAAACTACATAGTAAGCGCAAAATAAATGTGTGCGAAACTCCTGCTGAAATGGTTGTTTGACAAGTAACCTAAAAAGCCAACAATATTCCTAACCCCAAAGGTATAGGAAATCAAAAGTGAAATTCATATACGATACATTTGAAGGCAATACCTTCTAACATTCATCAGTAGTTCAGGTCTGTCATGACACGTGCAAACAAACCCGTAACGATTGGTGATGGAAGAAACAAAAACCATTACTAATGTAAGACATACTTCGTTATCAATCATATGTCGAGGAAAGCTCAAAGCTTTCAAGATTATAAAGTTCAGTCAGGCGGTTTAAGCTTTATAGGTATAAATCTTTTAAATTCTGCACTGCCTGTACCTATTTCTAACTATAAAATTATTTTCTGTAATAAATATTTCTGTTTTAGTAGTTCCGTTATGGCTAAGTAATCATCGTATGTAGTCATCTTCTCGATGGTTAATCATTAAAATATAATGTCCCTATTAGGACAGTTGCTGTTCGAAATGTGGACCTTTCTTCATCAGGAGCAACCTGGGAATGCCTGGTATAATTGAACAAGTGATATATAAAGGTTTAGCGCTCGGTTTATAAAGGTTTCTACTTCAGTTTTATCAAGACTTCTTGGACCTTTGTGTTTTTAGTACATCATGAAAGGACAATTGCCGTTTTACCTGATTATTAATATGTTTTAAATTTACTTTCAAAACTAATTATTTTTACGCTTAATTATCTTTGTAGTTTATTCTTAACGCTAATTTTCTGAACATTATAAAATAAGATATATATTTTGGCATATTTAAAGACGTTTTCTTGTAACCCATGTATTGTTATTATTATTTTTTTCTTTTTGCATCTTCGTGTTCATTGAGTATTAGTATGGATTCGTAGTTCACTTTACAACGAATATTATAATTGAATATTATGTATATTGTGTGATTTTTCATTCTCATTCGTTCACAGTTTTTTTTAAAGTAAGTTGCAGATTGTCTGAAAGACACGTGCAAGTTGTTTTTGTAGATACTGTAAAGACTTATAGTCGCTCGTTTTTTTTTTTAAATAATTACCTAACTCGTGTTTCAGATTTCTAAATAGATGACTCGTGTCGGTGCTGAAGAAGTTCAGGTTTCACTTTATTTTATTTTTTATTCTTCTAGATTGTGGGTTCCTTGTAAGTCTTAATAGATGTTCCCTTCTACACGTCGGCACCTAGGCCTGGTACCGTCTTATCCGGTTTCCCAATCTCCCTCATTTAGCTCCATTTCTATGCTGCCTCTGATGAAATTAGGCCATTAAATTTTACGAGTGTTCCATTCGTCATAATGGTAGGTATAATGACAGAGTCAGCGATCTGCAGTCCATTGACGAGTCATCGAAAAACCAAGGCCTTAGTTACGACCGCATAAGTTATGCAGTGGTTCGGCTTGTTTTCACCCAGATACGATTTTTACCATCAACATATATTCTGACCGTAGCCATCAGACTTTCGGTGCATTTTATTTATAAACTATCGAGGCAAAGGAAAAAGGGTCATGCAAATACATAACATAACATAACATAAAGACATTTATTTCTAGAATTCTCTCATAAGGAC
This sequence comes from Tachypleus tridentatus, assembly GCF_004210375.1. NCBI lineage: Eukaryota > Metazoa > Arthropoda > Merostomata > Xiphosura > Limulidae > Tachypleus > Tachypleus tridentatus. The sequence continues at coordinate 79,903,436 of NC_134834.1, read as the reverse complement.
AGTTGATACTATTTTGACCATTTGATTGTGACAACAAATATAGACCTAAGCGGGCACGACGAATGCAGATATACAGTACACCATTACACAGTCCAGTACCATTAAGTAGATTAATATTTCAGAGAAAAACAGTTAACAGTGCAATGAAATATGCATCGTCAACTCTTTTTTTTATACTTTTGGAAGTTTCGTGCCTCATTACTGATTAGCTCCTCTTTCTTACCCTCCAGTGGCACAGAGGAGTGTTTGCGGACATACAACGCTAGAAACTGGGTTTCGATACCCGTGGTTGAAAGAGCACAGACAGCTTCGTGTTTATATTCAAACAAATCCCCGGTTTAAATTATTATGTTCTTGTTTTGACATGCTATTTGGATCATACGGGGCAAGGTGTATTCCAATAAGCAGCAATCTAATGGGTACCTAACAAGTTTGACATTTTCTTCATGGATCCCTGAAGCCTTACATTTTGTGTAATAATTTACACTGAATTCATTTTGTACATTATACCTTTCATAAGAAGCTTAGAACTTCTAACTCCTAGAAATGGTCAAACTGAAGTGGTCGTTCTGCACTACTGCAAATGAAGCTGTTCCCAAGTCTCTAGAACTTTGTTCAATTTCACTTAAAAGGCGGGAGAAAAGTCATATAGTTCTTATTTAAGATACTGAGTAAATGATAATTTGATCATCTTATTAGTTTCGTAGTCACAATAATAGGTCACTTTCATCAAAGTATCTCACAGCTTCATAAAGGATAACTAAAAACTGCGGGAATTGTTAATGAATCCTGACCAGTCGGTACAGGGAAGACAGAAGAAAAGACAAGTTACTGTAATAATACCAGTCAGATCCATCCTGGCTAATAAACAAATTGGCAAACTCCCCTTTTTTTACATAACACAATTGTTTTTTATTGTCACATTATTTTGGAAAACAAGTTATTGATTTATTGTAATTAAGCACAATGCTACACAATGGGATATTTGTGCTCTGTGCACCACGGGTGTCGAAAGCTGATTTTTAATGGTGTGAGTCCGTAAACATTCCACTGTGCCACTGAGGGAGGGCTTTTCAGAAAGAAAAGAATATATTTAATTTCAACACACAACGTTCTGAATCCATCTACATATTCATTATACTCTTGTTACCTCGCCCTCCCAACAATAATAAAGAACCTAATTTCAGCCCATTTAGAACTGTTTAGAACTATGTTACTCAAAAGTATAAGAGCTCTTATAGCTATCGTGAAGGGATGACTATCGTACCCACGACTTTGTCAATAGATTCAGGATATTGTTGGTTGGAACACCTTGGCCTTGACCTTTTCATAGGTTATCTGTTTGTAAGCGCCTTGATTTTGCTATTACGTTCTTAGTGGAAGAGTGAAGAGACGGAATATCCCACAGTTATTCACGAACAAAAAATTATACTTTATGTTCGATATATCTTTTTGTTTTACCATAGTTCGTTTTGTCAAAGAGTGAACTTTGCTTCACTGCTTCGAGGCGCAGAACTATATAGTCCACTTTCAGTTTTTGCAGTTCCGTTCAAATGGTTTATTTGTATTACTTCCAGTTTGGCTTTGGAAAGAAGTAACTCCTTCTATCAAACACAATGATAATTCAACATGTTTATTATAACAAACAAATGGAATTGATAGAAGGTTATATAGCATGCTATGAATTACTGCAAAATATTAAAAATACATTTACTTTTCATAATACTATACCTCTCGAGAACTCGTGTTTATGGTGCCCGTGGAACTTAATAGCTGACGTTAATGTCTGTAGGAAATATAAATAAATAATTTAGGATTTGAATTCGTGCTATAAATGTAGATCCGTACTTACAAATGGCCTGAGCTATGAATAACTTGTACTAATATATAATAAAACTGTGTCATATTTATCCGCAACTTTTCCTGTTCTTTTTTTTTTTTTAATTTCACGCAAAGCTGCAGCAGGGCTGTCTGCTAGCCGTCCCTAATGTAGCAATATGAGACTGTTTTCAAATTTCACGCAAAGCCGCAGCAGGGCTGTCTGATAGCCGTCCCTAATGCAGCAATATGAGACTAGAGGGAAGATAACCAGTTATCACCGACATTGCCGACTTTTGGGCTACTATTTTACCAACGAATTGTGGGATTGACCAACACATTATAACGCCTCTACGGCTGAAAGGGCGAGAACGTTTGGTGTGATGGGGATTCTAACCCGCAACCCTCAGATTACGAGTCGAGCGCCCTAACCACCTGGCCATGCCGGGCCCTCCTGTATTCTTGGTAGATTGACTTGTTACTAAGCCTAGTTTTTCATGTCAGTGAATAAAAATACGATAAGAAAACATTAACATAAAATGTATCTTCCTCTAGTTACGTCTCCCAGTAGAACAGTGGTAAGCCTGTAGACTTACAGTGCAAATCTAATTTGATTCCACTCTGTGGGCACAGTAGATAGCCAAATGTGGCTTTGTCCTAAAAATAAACAAATTTCCTCCAGTTAGTTCCTCAGTGTCGTAATGATGTGTCAGCGGACTTAAAACACTGGAAACCGGGTTTTGATACCCGTAGTGTACAGAGCACAGGTAGCCCATTCTGTAGCTTTATGCTTAACTTTGAAACAGACAAACAAACGTCCTCAAATTAAAAATAAATGTTGACTGAAGAATAATTGTTATGCTTCAAAGACGCTCCTAACTAACAAAATAAGAATAAATAGTTTCAGTACCTCTGTGTTATCCTTTTGAATTCCGTCGCACCAAACATGCTCTCCCTATCAGCTGTGGGGGCATTATAATTTTACGGTCAATCCCACTCTTCGTTGGTTAAAGCCTAGCCCAAGAGTTGGCGATTGGTGGTGATGAATACTTGCCTTTCCTCTAGTATTACACTGCTAAATTAGGGACGGCTAGCGCAGATAGCCCTTGTGTAGCCCTTGTTCGCGAAATTCTAAAACAAAAGAAACCTTTTGAATTAGAAAGTTTTATATAAACTGAAGAAAAGACGCGGAAAGTACTATATAATATTGTTTTCCTACATTATTCTGTAGTGTACATTAACCTAGTTATCATGTTGTTTTGGATAATACTTTAGAACTGATTATGAATGCTAACGAAAGAAGGTAACGTATGTTTACCAACTTCTGCTATAATTAACTGGTAATGGCGTTTATTACCCTTAAATTTCGTTATCGTGATTTCTGTTTCATTTATTTATTATCTCGTCCATTAGAAGTAGCTACTCTACCACATTTGATTTCAGAGAGTGAATGGTATAGTTTAGATGCTTCTATTAGAAGTAGTTACTCTACCATATTTGATTACAAAGAGTGAATGGTATAGATTAGATTCCTCTATTAGAAGTAGTTACTCTACCATATTTGATTACAAAGAGTGAATGGTATAGTTTAGATTCCTCTATTAGAAGTAGTTACTCTACCATATTTGATTACAAAGAGTGAATGGTGTAGTTTAGATTGTTCCATTAGAAGTAGTTACTCTACCATATTTGATTGCAGAGAGTGAATGGTGTATTTAGATTGTTCCATTAGAAGTAGTTACTCTACCATTTTTGATTGCAGAGAGTGAATGGTGTAGTTTAGATTGTTCCATTAAGAGGTAGTTAATTTACCATGTTTGACTGTATAGATTCGTACACGCAATTACACAACCGCCTACAAACATGTGGTCAGCTACCGGCCAGTAACCCTTTCTTTCTTCGTGAACCTGACGATGACCGAAGAAGGTCGAAATGTCGTTCGCTCCTCTATTAGTGCCTTCTCTACTCACACCAGCCGTTTTTAAATATATAATTTTCTCTACAAATAGGTTTTCTCGTCATCACGGTGAATGATGATGTAGTTTAGATGTGGATTAATAGGGGTTATGAACAATGATTCTGACCTATTTTTAAATAAATTATGTATTTCTATTGTGCATGTGATGTTTGTGAATACACGATAGATCTTATAAGTAACTAGTTCCAAATCTGTGTAAAGGAAGCGGCACATTAGTGTGTAATTTCAACCGTGGTTCGCCGAGATAAAACAAAACACAACAAAAAAGGTTTGAACACTGTTACAGGTGATGCAATTCCAATTTATCTGAATCTTCGAATGCGCCCCCCTCCTATTGGCATGGTCCGGCATGGCCAAGCGTGTTAAAGCGTGCGACTCGTAATCTGAGGGTCGCGGGTTCGCATCCCGGTCGTGCCAAACATGCTCGCCCTTTCAGCTGTGGGGGCGTTATAATGTAACGGTCAATCCCACTATTCGTTGGTAAAAAAGTAGCCCAAGAGTTGGGGTGGGTGGTGATGACTAGCTGCCTTCCCTCTAGTCTTACACTGCTAAATTAAGGACGGCTAGCGAAGATAGCCCTCGAGTAGCTTTGTGCGAAGTTTCAAAAACAAACAAACGAAACAAACCTATTGGCATAGCGGTTTCTTTGCGGACTCACACTGCAACCGTGGTGAATAGAGCAGATAGAGCCCATTGTGTAGCTTTGTGTTTAATTCTAAACAAATAATCCTCAGATGCCTCTATATAATTGTAGCTTTTATTATTATTATTTATCTAGTTTCCGGGTGTCATATCATTTTTTATAAAGCAGGATTATTTGATTGAAAAAAAATGGTAAAATTGTAAATTTGTAAAAATTTCACATAACCAAGATGTGGAAAGTGTTACTATCTCGTTATAAGCTATTTGAAGCACTACATTAAAAATATGTCTTCAGGTCACTGATTTCTTGTATATTTGTTAAAATTATTCTATGCTTGGCAGAAGCTTGCTTTCTGCTAGGCCTGGCATGGCCAAGCGCGTTAAGGCGTGCGACTCGTAATCCGAGGGTCGCGGGTTCGCGCCCGCGTCGCGCCAAACATGCTCGCCCTTTCAGCCGTGGGGGCATTATAATGTGACGATCAATCCCACTATTCGTTGGTAAAAGAGTAGCCCAAGAGTTGGCGGTGGGTGGTGGTGACTAGCTGCCTTCCCTCTAGTCTTACACTGCTAAATTAGGGACGGCTAGCACAGATATCCCTCGAGTAGCTTTGTGCGAAATTCAAAAAAACAAACAAAGCTTTCTGCTAAAAATTAATTCTGTTGGCTTTGTCTGTCTTTCAGTTTATCTATGCCTTCTGGTAATAGTTAATTATTAAAAGATAATGCAATCATTTATTGAAGAATAAAAATAAGAAAAACAGAAACTTATTTTATCACGAAAGCGAGTTAACGATTTAATTTCAGCAGGTTATTTAGCAGTCGAACCTTTCATACTATAACAAAATTCATTTTAATTGATGAATTTTTAAGAGCCAAGTCTTTGTTAAGTGCTTCTGGGTAACGTTAGCCTCTGATTTTTAATTGTCTAAGCATTCAAACTTTATCTTAAAGTTCTTACTTCAGACTACTTGTTTTAATTAAAAGGCATGTTTATTTTTGTCGTAGTGGATTGAAAATATCAAAATACTAATTAGAAACACTGAATTACTTTTAATTACAGCAACACTTACAGTTCAGTTGTACAAAAAAAGAATTGGTAAGTTATGTGTTCTCGCTGCAACATTTTTCAATCAACTGGATTTTTATTTTTCGTTTACAAAAAGCGACATTTATGGGTATTTTATAGCAAACAAACTACGTTATTTGCCTTTAGCTTATATTATTTAATAGTTTATTTGCTTTCATTATCTTTATATTCCGTCACACCCGAGAAGAAATAATTGTAGTTCAGATAGTATCAAATAAAATCACACCAACGGTTCGTTTAAACTTAGGAGATGAAAAAAAGACTTTGGCACTATTTACATTCTATCAGTCCGTACAAACACGGAGACACTAAATAAATGAATTTTTAACTTATGTACGTAGTTGCGTGGTCCTCGGGGACAAGGGGATCACGCGATTGGAAAATTATTTCCACCTTGATCACGAAACGTGAGCTTCGCGTTGTTTGGGAAAAGTCATTCCGAGCTGATACGGAACGCAGTTATATATATAATTCAAGACTTATATTCCTACGTGGTAAATCTGCGTAATGTATTTTAGTACTGATAAACTATATAAAACTGGTCTTGTGAACTGCTTTACACTGCAGGAAACATTTTCAGTTTATTCAACTGTATATAGGGCTAAAATGTTTAGAGAAAAGTCATGTTTTTGCATTGAAGTATCCGTTTTTGTAGTAACTTATCATTACCAATTAGATTTCATTTTTTCGTGTGGTATCTTGTAACACCAGTCGACACACTCTGTTTTAACTTGGATGGTGTTACAGAGAACAGAAGAACACGACTCCTGTATAAGCAGGGACTACTTTCTTCCATTGTTTTTGTGTTTTTATGAAACGTTAAAAATTAAGCATTCCTTTGTTTAAGTTCAAAGCTTCACAGTGGGTTATATGCGCCGTGGTCATTTCAAGGATTGAACCCCGAATTTTAGGGTTATAAGCCTTCAATATTACCGCTGATGCCACCAAAGGCAAGCAATAAACAAATAATTTGGTAGTACACTGTTCACTACAGTTGTTGAATCACTTGTTCTCGAAAGGCTACTTGCAAGGTCGTGTCAAAACCCTTCAAACTCTCTCAATATGCCGTTGCCGTAATTGAATATTCGCTGATTGATTTTTTCGTTAGTCATCCTATTCACCCATACATAAATTACTTCAGGACTTTACAACACTGGAAATCTACATGTTGTGAGTACTATATTGAAGCGAAAGTTGAAGAGGTAAACTAAAACTTCGCACTCGTCACGACTCTGTTTCAGTTGTACGTGTGAAGTATAATTTGTTTTTAAATGTTAAAATTATAAATAGATATTACAGTGAAAAAGTTTAAAGAAAGCTGTAGAGCTTCACAGAACATCTACTGTGTTTGTATCTCATGTTTTGACTTCATGACATGAGAACTTCCAAATGGATTGTTCCCGGTATATTGTATATTAGATTAACGTCCGTGAATGTAGCAGACCGCTCCATTAGGGAATAGATTCTTGTTACAGATACGAGTTCACGATTCTGCCCTAGTCAGGTCAGATTGCTTGTTTCACAAAGAGAATCTCCAACATCGAGCAGTTCACCATCGCAACTAGTGACATGTTACAGGTCTACCACCCTCAAAAACACGAAGTTCCCTATGTTAAGGGAACCAGTTGGAGTACTTGATGTTAATAAGTGTTTGTAAATTCACCTTTCCGCCCCTCTTCATCAGGTGTGGATAACAGGAGTTTTATCATCTGCTTGCGAAGCTATAGACCTAAGTTTCGTGCTGTTCGTCGGGACACAGACCTGTTGTGTGTTTGTGTACATATACATTTGTGTCCTAACAGAGATATAAATACGGTACTTGCATTGAATCTAGGCTTAACTTCATTGGGACTAGGGTATTGCTTGTTTGTTTTTGAATTTTGCGTAAAGTTACACGAGGGATATCTGCGCTAGCCGTCCCTAATTTAGCGGTATAAGACTAGTGGGAAGGCAGCTAGTCATCATCACCCACCGCCAACTCTTTGGCTACTCTTTTACCAGGGACTGGGGGTTTGTTTGTTTGTTTGTTTGTTTGTTTGTTTGGAAATTTCGCACAAAGCTACTCGAGGGCTATCTGTGCTAGCCGTCCCTAATTTAGCAGTGTAAGATTAGAGGTAGTCATCACCACCCACCGCCAACTCTGGGGCTACTCTTTACCAACGAATAGTGGGATTGACCGTCACATTATACACCCACACGGCTGGGAGGGCGAGCATGTTTAGCGCGACGCGGGCACGAACCCGCGACCCTCGGATTACGAGTCGCACGCCTTACGCGCTAGGCCATGCCGGGCCGGGACTGGGGTAGTAGATATATTTGTGTTTTTGGGATCCCTGCAATCTCGCGAGTTGAAAACTCACATTAAATCACTCTGAAAGTGAGACTGAAAATATATTTCGCATGTGGCATCTGTAACAGCTGCAAAAACAGCAGCTTGGCTATCTGTAAATATGACACGTCAACTTTTAAAGTAAATGGAACTGATGTTAATATTTCTAAATGCATTATATATTAGGTTCTCGTTTAGATGTGAACTTTCTCATCATTTGAGTCTGCCTTTTCATATTCACCATAAGTACATTATTAAATTGTTCACTGTTTTATTTATTTATGGAGAAATGCTTGTAATTTGTAGTAGTGCATTATCTAAGTAATTGCATTGAAACAAAATTACGTTACGGATGAGCAACTTTTAAATTTAAGAACCACCGCTTATCCATTGTTGGTGAATTTGTTTGGCATGCAAAACCACAATGAGAACGACAGGTTAACGCACTTGGTGAAATTAAACTTTCTTTTTTTTTAAAAAAAAAAGCAGTTCATCGAATAAACTGTTTGCACATTAAATCATCTGGTAGCAAAATGTAACTAGGAGTTAAAAAAACAAACAGGAAGAACTAGATATTCTGCCGATTAAAATTTAAATCAGGCTTAACACACGTACACTAAAACATAAATACTAAGCAGGCGTGTTATAATTCTACATATAAATTGATAAAGCGCTTTTATTGCGATTTAAAATATAGGGTAGCTAAAACAGAATATGAAACGTAGCAAGTGTAATATTATTATGTGTGTAGACATACCATAAGACAGTCTTTTCCAAACTGTGGGGTGCGCCACAGTTACTGGAAATATTTTTTTCTTTATTTAGAGTCAATACCAAATACTTAATGTTTTAAACTTTATAGGTTTTGAGCGCCATCTCTTGAAATTTCTGCAAATTAATGAATAATAATATGTTTATTGTCTTCTTACCATACTACTTCTTACTTTACAATACGTTCTTATGTTGTTTCATCTCAGAAATTGCTGGCTTTATGACTCTGCACAAATAACTATATAACTTTTACTATAGTTATACCGTTAGATAATTTATTTTTGATTTCATTCTTAATAAAATGAGTATTTCTGAGTACCCTTCAAGAAATACTAAAGTCACGTATTGAGATCTACTTTTAATTATTAATTTACTATCTTTTTATAGGTTTTGGTTGTGAAGTTGATATCTTTTATTGGTTTCGATATAGGTTTTCAATGTGCATTTGATATTTTTATTAATATTTCTATGGATTTTAACTTTGTATTTCATGTTTTTGTTAATATTTCTATAGCCATTAGTTGTGTATTTCATCTTTTTACTGGTTTTTATAGGCTTTGGTTCTGTATTTATTATTTTCATCAGATTTTGCGTCGGTTTTGGTCCTGTATTGGATATTTTTTATTTCTATTTATGTATTTGTAGCTGTATATCTCGTATTCTCTATTAGTTTCCTTATCTGAGCTTATAGCGAGAAATAAAACGTAAATTTATATATAAAGAAAAAAAACTTTATAAACACGTACGGTGCAAGTTTTAATGTCGGTTAAATAATCCAAATACATTTGTTACTCCTAATGTACCAATGTTTGTAAATGTTAAAAATGAGCAAATATCAGCATTGAAGGGTGGTTAAGGCACTGGATTGGTAAGCCGAGAGTTGCGGGTTCGAGTCCCCGTCACACCAAACATGCTCGCCCTCTCAACCGGGGAGGCGTTATAGTGTGACGGTCAGTCCCACTACTTGGCGGTAGGTTGTGATGACTAGCTGCCTTCCCTCTAGTCTTACACTACTAAATTACGGACGACTAGTACAGATAGCTCGCGTGTAGCTTTGCGCGAAATTCAAAAAAAAAAAATATCAGCGTTGAAAGACATCATCATTAGCCTATTTAAATTGTTTGCACTTAAACCGTAATGACATACGTGCACATTTACAAAATTTCAGTTTAAATGTTCTTTTAGTAAGTGTTGAAGATCTAAAACCATTTGTAGTATGGACTTTAACAGTCACGTACAACCAAATGTCAGTTTAACGTTTCCATGAATGGAAATTAACCTTACTTCACTCATGAATTTTCCATGTGTTACTTTGTTAGGAAACATTCCTATGCAAAAGATGCACAAAAGCACATTCTTGTCTGTAGAGTTTTCCAATTATTTTTTTCCAACGAGTAAGGTTTACTCTACGAAGAGAATGCCGTAACTTTCTTTTGACATTGAATTTCTATAGTTTCATGTTCTGAAACGTAATAGTGCCATTTTGAGGAAGCTGCATTATTGGTACACATCACACTTTACTTTCTATAGATTCCCCCATAAAGTTGCGAAAGCAGACGTGCCCAAATGACATCAAAGGATACCTTGTCCATCCACCAAAATTCATCGATCCGCCTGTTACTCTACATTCCTAAGTCGGAATGACACGCTGGTTTTGGTGGTGATTGTGAAAGTTGATTTTGTATTCCGAACGGAAAAAGTGACTATGTTTTTGGTTGTTTTTTTAGTTATTTCTCTATGATTGGTTAACAAGTTGGTTTGGAAAAAAACTGCGTATGATGACACCCTTTTTGTGTGTGGTTGCTTTGGTGAATACTAAACTAACTAATAGGATATTCAGTTTTTATAATTTTCACTGACGGACGCGTTTGCTCTCCTCACGTATTTTATTTTATTTTTATTTTTTTATATTTAGAGAAGCTGATGTACGTGATATAATTAAAAGGTATCTGTTTGAGTTGCAGAAGACCGTAGTTGTTTGTGTGCAATGTAACAGGAAAAATTCACCTTTATGGAACTGTATCTGTTAGTAAACAACGCCCTCTAAATCTCTTTTGACTTAAGGTATTGAATATATTTTAAACATGAGCATTCCATTATTCTGTTCTGCTTACTTTATCCAGCGTGCTGAATTATTTTAATGTAGAATTGTTATTTGTCCAGTTAATTGGATTCTTTAAAATATGTTATATTCCAAACCGTACTGAAATATGAACGTTGTGATGATTTTTCTCTTTGAACAAAATAATGGCCGAAACAAAAAAAATGGTAGAAAAAGGAAGTAGTTTCTTCTGTAACACAAAACAAGAAACATAAATCAATATTACGTTAATATTGATATCATTAGTTGTATTTTCTGCCACTGAGTTTAGAAAGTACTTTTACACAAAATCCGTGATGTTTCTGAAGTTTAGTCATCTATATTTATTGTCTTGTTGGTGTCTCGGTTTCAATTAATAAAACTATTAATCAATTATTATAGTTAGCACGGAAAGATCGTTATGTACAATTTCCTGAATAGTTTGAAAGAAGCCCATTAACCAGTTCAATATAAAGGAATCGGCTGCAGTTTAGTGGTTAGCATGTCGGACTACTTATCCAAGTTTTAAGCCGTTTTATGGTGTTGAACATTTTCATCCATCATGACTGTGAACTCTATTATTCAGTCAATATTAACGGTTATTTCTTCTGACTGGTTACTCTCCCTCTGGTCAACACTGTTGAATTACGTGTGTGTTTTTTTATAGCAAAGACACATTAAGCTATCTGCTAAGTCCACCGAGGGAAATCGAACCCCCGAGTTTAGCATTGTGAATCCGTAGACTTACCGCTGTACCAGCGGGGGACTATTGAATTATAGCTGGTTATTCCTGTACTTTGATCTGGATCTTTATCCAATGTTGGCACATTCTCGGATTCAAAATATCAAATACCAAAAATCAATATTGGGCCTACAAGTCAACCTATAAAACCTATATTTTGAAAGCAGTCATTTGCGTATGTGTGTGTGAAAATGGCCTATACAGCATACGTATTTTCAACCAACCCGAATCGTACATGTATGTAAGTTTAAGGTTTCAAAGAATATAGGTTAAGGTCATTAATTGAAGAAACAGATGAAGTATATGTTAAGGTCATTATTTGAAGAAACAGATAAAGTATATGTTAAGGTCATTATTTGAAGAAACAGATGAAGTCCTTCACTGAAATAGTAAACCAAGTGAAGAAACCTATTCTTCACCCATAAATATTTTGATTTTCATGAGTAACTCATATTTAAACTTAGTTATTTGCTAAATAAGTTAGACAGAACATTAATAGAAACCCATATTTTTAAGTTACAGATTTGTTTCACCGACTTTTCTTAAAGATTGAATTGGAGGCCTGCAATATATAAAGGATAGTTAATTTAAGAGCCTAAAATAGCCCAATCATGAAAGTTTTGAAAATAATGTCAAATAAACCTTATGCAAAAAAAAGTTATACTGGCGTATATCCAGTATCAGAAAATAAACATTTTTTACATATAATCGATTATGATCATTTTTCGTTGAACTTTTATCGTTGTTTTGCTTATTGTGGTTTTAATCAACAAAATAATGTGGTACCTAACGTGGTTTGCCTCGGATAATTACATTTTCTGATAGGTAGAAACATGCTCGCCCATTCAGCCGTGGGGGCGTTATAATGTAACGGTAAATCCCACTATTCGTTGGTAAAAGAGTAGCCCAAGAGCTGGCGGTGGGTGGTGATGACTAGCTGCCTTCCCTCTAGTGTTACATTGCAAAATTAGGGACGGCTAGCGCAGATAGCCCTTGAGTAGGTTTGTGCGAAATTCCAAAACAAACAAACTTTGCTGTTGACAAAAAAACTTTTCACAGAACAATCATAATAATTCACCTGATGAAATAAATCTAATTCGAAGAAAAAATTAAAGGAGGATCCTGATAATGTACTATAAATCTACAAATCTTCTTTTGTCCCCCCTTAAGATATTATATACGAGAAGATAATTTGTTATTTAAGTTACAATTTATGCTGTGTTGGAAAGACCTTTCAAAGAACTGTTTACAATGTACATACATGCATGAAAGGGTGAATGCTGGCATAGTGTGCATGATATCTTTATGACTGCCCATTTGGAGTCGCAATTATTGAAAGCTAGCTTTATCGTTTCACTCAAGTTCACGTGGTTTGTTTTGTTTTCAAACTAAACACAAATCTACAAAATGGGCTGTCGGTATCGAAACCAGGTTTCTAGCGATGTTAGTCTGCAGACATACTGCTGTGTCATTGGAAGGGGGGGGCGCAAGTTCACAAACTGGAAAATAATGTAATATCAATCCCAATGTCTCTTCCCTTGATCCTGTTTTTTTTAATGAAACTTTCATTTTTTTTTCAGCATTATTGTAATATGTAGAAGATTTACCAGCTCTGTAAGTGTATTATTCTTGATTTTTTGGATGTCAAGAAACTTAATGAACTGTATTAGTGTTGTTTTTTACTTTTACATAAAGTATGAGGCACTACGTGTGTAAGGTGTTTTTGTTTTCATACATAAAGCAGTAACGAACAAGGTCATTCAGTGTAAGATCACGTGCTAGCAACAAACACACATTTTGCATCATCATTCGTATTTGCCACGTTATTTTTTTATGAAGTTTACTGAAATAGTATTCATATAATAAACAACAACATTTAATACATGGCCACAGACAACAACGCGGATATGATTGTTACGCGGTGACAACAAGATAGTAAGTAGCACTGGCCACCACATCGACTCTTTGAACTGAATAACAGATACGAATGCGATTTACCAAACTGTTCCTCTTCAACCGAAAACAAAATAATTTCTTAACCCTCATTCGTTCGGAGCCCCTTCGCCTATATCCCCGTTGCATCAAACATGCTCGCCCTTTCACCCGTGAGGGCGTTATAATATTACGGTCAATCTCACTATTCGTTGGTAAAAAAGTAGCCCAAGAGTTGGCGGTTGGTGGTGATGATTAGCTGCCTTCTCTCTAGTCTTACACTGCTAAATTAGGGACGGCTGGAGCAGATAGTCCTCGTGTAGCTTTGCACGAAATTTAATACAAACCAAATCTTTACTTATACCAGGCCAATCAACTATCATATCCTATTAAACCCAATAACACATTCAAATTCCTTCAAACATGATATAGCCACAATTTTCAGAGCTGAAAATACGGCGCAAACCTTAAATAAACGTTGTTAGCTACAGAGAGACATTCTCGAAAATGAACCACTATACGACGCTTAGCCAAAAGATAGTAACTAAGGTCGTCTCTAACCTTTAAGATATCTTCTTAGGGCATCTTTAGAAAGCAGGTTTCATCACTCGACTGTGAATTCCGGTAAGACCGTCCTATGGTATCACTTCTGGAAAGAAGGTTTAACATTTGAGTATGAACTTTGGTGAGACCTTCTTAGCACACCATTTATTTTAAAAAGCAGGTTTAATACTTGAATGTGAACTCTGGTGAGACTTTCATAGGGTACCATTTTTTCACTACCGTTAGACAAATTTTCCTTCCAAAACTACTACTAATCCTCATGCTCTCACTTTAGGTTTAAAGTACATGTAGTCTTCTTGTTTGACCCTGAATACAAGTCAAAGTCACACGTCACCCCAGTGGCACAGCGGCATGTTCGCGGACTTACAACGCTATAATGAGGGTTTCCATAGTCGTGGTGGGTAGAGCACAGATAACTCCTTTTGTTACTTTGTGCTTAATTTCAAACAAACAAACTCATACAAAATTTACAGATATATAAACTGGAGGGGGGACTTTTAAAGTAAATTTGAAAGCAGAAGTTCATAATGGCGTTGCTGTTTCTACCTTATATAACATATGGATGTCATAACATATGGATGTCCTGACATTTACTGAATGTTATTGTCATGGATTTTTAGTTTCAAAACTGGAAAATGAATCAGGTGTTGAATAACAGCCAGGCAATGGCAATAACTGTCACGTGAGTTTCTTCCGTTTACTTTAAATGTGAATCAGAAAACAAAAAACTAAACAGATACCCCATCTTGGAACTTGTACTCTGTTTTATTAAGTGGGTCAATTAGATAATAACTGAAACCATACTCTGACTCTTAAGCATTTCTGACTACAAAGCCACATTACTGTGCATGTAATTGGCTTCTGTTATTGTTCAGCTTCATATCAGATTCCCTACGTCGGCTGTTTTACGTCCAGATTACACATAAGATAAGGGTAGTTTGATGTGCATCGAAAAGCCAGGCTCAATTTTCATTCCATTTTTAGCATGCTTGGTCTGGTTTTATTTTCGTTTTACTGCGGTAGTGACTTATAAAACTTCACTCATCTACTTTGTTACTCGAACGTTTATGAATTTAACGTGGATGTTAAAAATAGAACCTATAATTTTGTTAGATTTTATGGCAGAGAATGAAAGAGGAAAAAACTCAAATATGCAGTCAGCTCAAATTAGAAAAGCTATAAATTGACTTTATTCTGTTATCAGATGAAGAAAACTCATCAAATCCGTCCTTAGAAAGTTAAAAAAATCATGACGAAAAACTCGGTTTATAAAGCTCACTGAAGAACCGATGAAAATTAAAATAAGGCTACTTCGCAATTTTAAAGAAATATGATCCAGGTCTCGCGCTGTCATTTGAACTACTTCCTTCATCTTCGATGGTGCTTAGTTTAATGTTCATAGTTAAGCACTATTTCCCAACATTACAGTTTTGATTGCAACAAGCTTCTGCGTAAACGGCAATGTCAGTTTTAAACCACACACTTTTCACTGATTCTCATCGGTGTGACCCGATGAGTCAATGGTAAGTTTATAGACTTACAACGCTAAACTCCGTAGTTCGAAATTTCGCGGTGAACAGAGTTCAGATAGTCCATTGTATAGCTTTGCGTTAAACCGACAATGACACTTCACTACAATCTGGTTGGCTTACAGGATCGCGTATAGGAAAACCAAAGGCGTAAAAGTCCGTTGAAGCTGCATAGGTAGGCTTAACAGGTATGTAGTAGAATGGATAAAAGTCCATTGAAACTATATCGGTAGGCTTAACAGGTATGTTATATTATGAACAAATTCCATTGATGTTGTGTTCGTAGGTTTAACAGGTATGTATTAGAAAGGATAAAAGTCTGTTGAAGCTGTAGCAATATACTTACATGTATGTCAGATAACGATGTTTCCAGGTTTCAAGTTCTTTCCATTTTTTTTTTTCATAAGAAAACTGTTTATTTTGAGGTATTGCTGGAGCTTGTGCGTTTTTTTCACTACAAATATTTATCTATTAATGTGTTAATGGTATATTCTTATTCCTTGCTTGGTCATATTTATTCGTTTTTAGGTCGTAATAATAACCTTTACTTTACAGATGAGATGTTGTTCCGAGCAGGCACGAGTATAGTTTTGAAGCCCGATTGAAACTTGTGCTTTGCGGTATTTCAGTTTCCGTGTAAAACACTGAAGGTATCTTCTTTGAAATTCTGAGTTCTCTATCTATATGATATGCAAATAACTCATAAGAATATTCTGAATAAAAAAAGGATGTAGAATATTTTCCCAGTCATATGTATACCGTGGAGGCGTTGTGTTGTCAAATCATGGGCAATTTACCATGATGTAGATATACAGATATTAAACATGTTACCTGTAGTACCACTTCTCACATCTGTATATATACATCATCGCATTAGTGCAGACATATCGTTCATATAAAGTGCGGTCGATTCTCTGCATGGCACATAAATTACATACTGCTCTAACTGTGTTTTATTTTTGTATTAAGCACAAAGCTACGCAGTGTGTTGTTTGTATTATATCAAAATTCGGTTTTAGCGTTATGAGCCATCACACTTGCCTCTGTGCTACTGGAGGGCGCGTTCATTACGATAGTATACGTATTTCTGTTAAGAGGTATTGTAAAAGATGCTGTTTTTCATGGGAGCTCAGTTTATATAATGACGTTTAGTGGGCAGGAGGGTTAGTGCTTTGTGATTACTTGCGTCCATATGACATGTGTGTTTGGCCACTTTTTGATCTCAGCCTCTTGAACATTCTATATCACTGTATTTTGAACCAGGTGAGTTGTTGGATGTCTTTTCCAGAGTCAGTAAACTTATCTTTGTTTATAAATGTTAATGTTTTCCGTATCAATTTCGGACAAAATTAATTTAATTTACTATTAACTGATAACAGTCTTTACAGCAGATAACACTTACATATATATTGTATTGAATCGCAACTCCTTTACCAGTTCCAAGCACTTTCAACCTGTCAAGCGTGAGGGTGTTATAATGTTACGATCAATCCTACCATTTGATGATAAAAGAGTAGCTTAATAGTTAACGGTGGTCGGTGTTATTGTTAACCAGCTGCTTTCCCTTTTGTTTATCGTTGTTAAACTGGAGACAACTAGCACAGGCAGTCCTCATGTAGCTTTGCGCGAAATTCAAAGCAAATTTGACGGCTCTCTATTTTATTCTTCCAAATTCTCGTTTGACAATTCATCGTCCCCTATTGGCTTAGCGTTAAGCTCAAAGTCTTATAAAGCTAGAATTCAGTGTTCAGTTCTCGTCAGTGAGTTGTTCAGTTCTATGATTCAGATGGCCCGGCATGGCCAGGTGGTTAGAGCGCTCGACTCGTAATTTGAAGGCCGTGAACTCGAATCCCCATCACACCAAACATGCTATCCCTTTCAGTCGTGGGGCGTTATAATATGACGGTCAAACCACTATTTGTTGGTAAAAGAGTAGCCCAAGAGTTGGCGGTGGGTGGTGATGAGTAGTTGCTTTCCCTATAGCCTTACACTACTAAATTAGGGACGGCTAACATAACAACTCCTACAAATGTGGGATCCCTGCCTTTCTCGTGATTTTGCAGGAGTCAAAGGTGAAAATGTTCGCAAAATGAAGGATTTTGTCGCCCTACTATTTCCATATTTCGACCAATACATTTCAGTTAAGACTTTGCACAAAGATATGTTACAACAGCTCTCTCTGACAGAAGTAGACAAGTTTGAGATTCGTGCATTTTTTTGTGATTTTACAGTCACGAAAAGTAAAAAAAAAATCGCAAGTTTAACAAAGTCTGAAGTTATTAAGCGTCTTCCCGTCTGAAGTGTATATACATATGTATGTTACAGTTTATGCTCCATTTCCCTGTTTTAAATACCACTTTCTCTTTTAGATTCTACCATGTTATGAGTATCTTATGAATAAGATATATAGGGAGAGCATACTGAATTTTATATTTAACATATCCTTCTGCTTAGGAAGGTTGTCTCGCATGTCCAGTGTTTGAATCCCGTCAAACATTCTCGCCCGTTCATTCGATTAATCCCACTTTACGTTGATAAAAGAGTAACTCAAAAACTGGCAGTTGGTGATGTTGATTAGCTGTCTTTCTCGAGTCTATTCTGGGTTTCGATACCCGTGGTGGGCAGAGCGCAAATAGCCCTTTGTGTAGATTTGTGCTTATTTATTAACAAGCAACAACAATAACGCTAGTCTGTTACTTCTAAACTATGGACGGATAGCCTCGAGTAGTTTTGTGAGTAATTTTGAAATAAAACAAACACATAATTTTCGTGTTAATATTGATTTCCTTGTTTTATTAAATTTCAAGCTTGTCAGAATGACATTTTCATAGAAAATGACCCGCATAGAAAATATTGAATTGTCAGAACTGTCTTAAAATATTTTTAATATTCTGGTCACATGTCCATTTCTTGTTGTACTTGTGTGTGTGTTGTTGTTGTTTTTCATTAAAATGCTTGATATTTGACTATGTTACACACTTGTTGATTTCGCGTCTCTCTATCGTTCGGCGGTAAACTCGGGGATTTTAACTCTAAATATCGTGGTACAAACACAGCGGAATAGACATTTGTTTGGCTTTTCTCTAATCCCTTAGTGACACAATGGAATGAATGCCTTTGGACATATACTGCTAGAAACCAGGTTTCGATACCCATGGTGGGTAGAGCATAGATAGCTCATTGTATAGTTTTGTGCGTAATAACAAACAACAACTAAAAGAAACAAAACAATTTGCTCTATTTAATCATTATTTTGTCCTCACATTGCACAAAAATGTAATTTGACTTTTGTTGTTGTAGTTGGCTTTTAGCGCAAAGCTATAAAACAACCTGAGTTCGGTTCACCGAAGGAATCGAACCACGCATAATTGCATTGAAAGTCCATAAACTTACCGCTGACCTGCTTAAATATTAAAGTTTTGATAATTGAATGAAAATAGCTCGATTATAACTTTATGGTCACATATGTAATTTTTTTTTTTTCTGTTTTCATTAGAGAACTCTTTATAGTTGATTAAATTATATAGTTGTTGTTTTTTAATTTCTAGACATTTTATTAGCTCGTTTCAAAGAAGAGATTAAAACGAGAGAGCTAAAGTTAACCGTATTGGTTATGAAAATGAGATACGTTGTTCCACAACTATCAGTGCGCACGGAAAAGTTAAATCAGCATTACCTATTGAAAAAAAAAATGGACATGTGCCAAAATTGTTAATTAAGTCTACTTAGAATCCAGTCTTCCTGCCTTTCTTCGAATGAGTGGAACTAGATTCAACGAGCTTTAATAATTTACTCTACTGTCGTCTATGCGTCTAATTTGGCTCGATTTGTGTGCTGGACATTAAATTAAGCAACTTCCGTCATTATACCATCAACTGAGTCGCCAGTGTTTGATGACTACCGCCAACAGCGTAGTATGTGCTTAGTTCACAACAGCAAGCTGTGACGAAGGTACTAACTACAGCGGGAGCTTCTTTATGGCTGCCTAATAGCATTAAGTTTTCAGTTGCTGACTTTGCCGACAGGATATGACGTAAATCAACACAACCCCTCATTTTACACTCATTTTGTTTGGAATGCTACGTGAAGATGCAGTTGCATAGAAAGGGCTCATGCGCGAACAATGTTTCCAATGGCGACTAAATTCCAATATATATAGTTAGCATTTTTCAAAGGTATGTGTCGACGGAAGGAAGACGAACGCGTCCACGTGCATGGGTTGAGGCGGAAACAGTAAGAGATTACGGGAGGTGCAGTTGCGTGACAGGCTTTATTAAGCTCGTGAAGCAAAGGTAACTCTTTGGCCAGAGGAAAACACGCACTCAAGCCGCGTGCCCAAAAGCAAACTTTTTAATTGGAAGAAAATATGATTTTTAGTACTAGCCGTTGGATCCAAACTCAGGAAGCAGTATTATTGGAATTCTTGCTTTGTAGAATTCTAATCAGCATATTTTGATTACATTTTACAATATTATAGGGTATTTAAGCGTAGATTTTAAATTTTTGTTTACAAAGTAAAACTGACATTTCCCCAAGTGCGTTGCGTATCACTGACACTAGTTGTTAAGAAAACATAGGTTTTCGTAGGAAGTTTTGTCACTTTGAATATACGCAATCACATACGTAAAGGATGGTTGGCTTAGAAGATAACTTGATGTGGCTTTGCTATAGAAAACCTACACACATAAAGATAAATATATTTGTATTGTGACTTACTCCTGGAAATACCGATACATTCTTAGAGAGTGCAAGTGAACTGAATCTCACTTGAGGTAGGTTTTCTACGAATTTTTTTACCAATATGTACAGCTATCTGTCAATAGCACTCCGGATAATAAGGTTCTAAAACAACAGTATTACATAACCCACATTTGATGATCAGATTACTGGATCAAAAATATTACATAATCCATATCTGATGATCATAATATTGGATCAAAAGTATTACACAATCCATATCTGATTATCAAAATACTGGATCAAATATATTACATAATCCATATCTGATTATCACAATACTAGATAAAAAATATTACATAATTCATATCTGATGATCATAATATTGGATCAAAAGTATAACGCAATCTATATCTGATTATTAAAATACTGGATCAAATATATTACATAATCCATATCTGATGATCACAATACTGGATCAAATATACCACAATAAAAAAGTATTTAAAATTTCGTGTAAGTCTAGAGTTTTCTTTATGTTTTGTTTTAAAATGTAAAAAAAAAAAAAAAAAGATTCTGGTTATGCGTTGCTATGAGACGTATACACTGTCAATTCTGAACAGTTTTTGTTTGCTTTGAATTTCGCGCAAAGCTACACGAGGGCTATCTGCGCTAGCCATCCCTAATTTAGCAGTGTAAGACTAGAGGGAAGGCAGCTAGTCATCACCATTCACCGCCAACTCTTGGGCTACTCTTTTACCAACGAATAGTGAGATTGAACGTAAAATTATAACGCCCCCACTGCTGAAAGGGCGAGCATGTTTGGTGTGACAGGGATTCGAACCCGCGACTCTCGGGTTACGAGTCGAGTGCCTTAACCACCTGGTAATGCCGGGACCAATTCTGAACAGAGAACACGTAATTATCGAACGGTTTTATTTCACTGACGAACTAGAAGTTTTTCGCACATCGTAGAAACGTATGTTGCTTACCTTTAATCAGTTTACAGCTTTACATAACATTGTGACAGATATTTACTTCACTTTCTCATATTCTTACCAGAATGTACACAACCAAAATGTTAAAACCCGCGTGTTTTTTCTCCTTACACACTTACACTCTTTCAGTGTTCTCGTGCCTTTTGAGTTCATGTTCTTCAATATTTCACTCTTCTAGTCTTCTAGACGATTTGTTTTCATCTTACATCAAAACATTTTGACTCAAAAGAATACCCTATTCATTCGTTCTTTTCAGAAAACACTCCTCATAAAACTGTGAAATATTTGTTTGCAAACCATTCTTATTGGAGAAGCATTTGCTGTTGGAAATTACGTATTGTGTATTGACAGAAAACTTTACCCTCTAAAGATAAACAACCCAACATGAAATATACAAGATTTAATACATTAGTGTTGAATTTCTTATATCGTATAAACTTTAGATAAGTGTCCTAGTTTTTATGATATGTCACTTTAAAGCTTTTTCGTACGTCACAACTTTGTTTGTTTTTCTGGTTTAAAAAATGCTATTTTTTAATAAAACCTATAAAAGAAACAGTGCAATGGGATTTGATGGGTTTTTAAAACCTATAAAAGAAACAGTGCAATGGGATTTGATGGGTTTTCCAGCAGAAAAATTACTTTTTCTATTTATATTTACGGGACAAAATTAATGATGTGCGTCTGTAGATTACAAGGTTGTTTGTTTTATGTGTATGTGTGTATCTGGTATTTGCGCAAAGTTACAAAAGGCTCACTATCGTCAAGTTTCCCTAATTTTCAATTGATACAGTAGATGGAAGGCAGCTAGTAAACAGTACCAAATATGGTAATTGGCCATTGCTCCTATAATACACCCACGACCTCAAAGTGCGGAAAATTACTTTTTCATCGGCAACGGATGCGAACAATGAATGGCCCTAAGATCCATAGTTAGGCACGGCCATTTGACCACGCTCGATCTTCAAGATAATAAACGGTATGTGTTTTAAATGTATCACTTTTATGCATATTGTGACAAACCACATTTTGGACGGTATGTCAGATATTTCTACTGAACTTCTCTTGAGTAATAAATAATTTTGCCTGCAATGAAAAAAAGGTATGTTTTGAACAGCCATTTTGTATTTCGCGATTATTACCATTAAGAAGAAATTTGGGAAATAACCAAGTTTTTTATTATTTAGCACCTTCAAATTTTATCGTAAAAGGCAGGCTAGACACTTCTGCTAAAAATGTTTGTATTTTGTGATATCTGTATGACGTATTGCACAGACAACAAACGTACACTGAAACGCTTAGAAACAAATGTCACACACTCCACGTATTTAGAAGAAAAATATCGACCAGTGGGAGAGCAGAAAAATAAATCTACTGAGCACGTGAACATAATATATTTATAAATTTTCTTGCTCACGAGATTAGCACGACCCAAAACCGTTCTTTTGGCTGTTCCATTTCCCAACATGAAGTGAGGTATTGAAAACTGCAGTTCATTTACATGTGAACGACTTATTTTTTTCGTCAGAAAATTCCTTAAAACGAGATAAGCTTATGAAATAAAAATGAAAATCAACTGATCGTATAAGGTTACTATGATTTTTCTCCACCAGAACGAATACCTTTACACGGCTTATGAGAGGAAAGCAAGGCTTAACTATTCGTTTTTCGGTTGCTACGGTTACGTTCCACCAACAGAACGAATATCCTCACACACTAAATTATATCTGTGTAAGTTTTAAATACATATTTTACACGCATACAATTATTTTGTTACCATATATGAACAAGTAAAATCACTAAAGTTGGTTTCACAACTACTTAAAAATTATTTGTCGACCAACAATCGAGTTTAGTGTAACGAGAAATCCCAAAATTATTACGTAAAGTTCTCGCATGTTTCATCCTGGTCTTAAATTACCTGAATACTCTCATCAATAACAGATTAGGGTAAACAACTTATTAACTGTATCATTATACTACTATTTCCGTCCTCGGCAGCACTCATCAATCGACTTGCTATCTGGAATTATTAAACCAGCATTTCGATTTTCAGTTTGTTTTTTATCCGAAATAATTCCTTATCTTTTAAAACTCGAATTTTTTGTATTTTCTAATACAACAATTGAAAACGGCGACGTTTGCTTTCTTCAATGTGATAAAACTTCTCAATATTACATCTGATTCATTTATGTGTCAAGATATACTTTAATATTGCATCTTTCAGTAAGAATGGGACATGTTTTTATTGGCATTATTTTATTTTTCCATAAAATTGACAATTCTTTCATCTCTTCTGTCCACTGGTGATTATTAGCTTTACTAACAGTTTCCCACTGTTCTTGCGCAACTGTAGTGATGATTGCTGTTATTAGTGGTTTGCATCTTATCCGTGAAGATGATATTTTGTAATCTCCTTGTTACCTATGGTTAGCTTTAGGTTTTGTGAGATTGTTAATGTTTTGATAATAACAATTACCGTTGTAGAGTGTCCTCTGACAATAGCTGTGCGGCCAAATGCATGATTGCAAAAATAATGATCCCCTGTTAAAATTGTGTGATAAGATTCATGCTTTAGAAATGACGCTTCTGTTCCAAATCATGGCTGCCTTGATGTGTTTAGAGTTCTGTCGATTTGCCATGCGCATGTGTGTAATTGTTTTTACATAAAATCTGTTATATTAACAGTAGACTTTGTTTATTTGTTTGGTATTAAGCACAAAATTCCACAATGGATTAGCTGTGCTGGGGAGAGTAGAACTTTCAATGGACGCATTGTTAAGTTTAATACATGTACTCAAAATATTTTATTTGAGAGTAGTGTAATATTTTAAAACACACCAATTATGGTATTTTTCGTATAAACCTTAAGTTGTATCATGAAAATAACTATCGTAAAAAGTCCTTCTTAAAACTCTTTCGAAATCTGACACGTTTATAAAGGAATAGATTCGAGAATTTGTTCCAAATTTGATATTTCGATTTCTAACATCTATGCACTAAGCCTTAAGACATATAGTTTAATAGGAGGTAGCCATAAACTTTCCTTGGCATTTAATTTTTCTTAAATGAAAATATCTGCTGTTACTTCAGAATATATATGATTACACACAAGTGTCGTATTTCTTATTTAGATATAACTATATTGTAACACTTTGGTTCACTGGATTGGTCTTTCACGTACAAGGTTTGTGTGTATGTATCATGATTGTTAAAAAGAATCAGCCCTTTCATATTAGCACCATATGACTGGAATGTTAGAATCGCATAATATACTTACTTGCATATTACTGAACACTAGAATAGCTTCTAGTAAACGTATGTCTAAGAGGTTGCCTCTTGTAAGTATCAACGTAAGAAAGACGCAGTTAAAGGTAACAAATAGTGACAGATAATATAACAGTAATAACAACTACAAAATTTACAGCCGTATTTTTCATAATTTGCTGAAACATCTTGCTATAATATATAATTTTTATTTTTTTATGAAATACGTTCCGTTCTTCAGCCTGATGTGGCGAATTTTAAGACACAGCGGTGATAACCTTTCCACTTTTGTGTGCAGCTAGAAATGCTTTAGGGTTATTATTGTCTTGTTACAGAACTGATATTAATGGCATGGTACCTTCTGTCCGATATGATTTGTGATCTTCGTGTATTTGGTGCACCAATGCTATTCATATATTATTGTAGTTACTATGATATTTAGGATATAATGTTGACAGTGTAGTGATGTACATTATGATGGGTATTATCTACGACAGTTACACCTTTTTGTACGATTGTGACGATGAATCTTAGCTATCATAATGAACACAGTTTTGTATCTCAGAGTTGGGTATTAACACTTTTATTGATAACCAGAGAACGTTTCGACCTTTATACTCTCGTCCGTAAGACTTGGCAACGGTCAGTTGTAAACTCCTTCTTTTTAAATCTGAAGGTGACCTACCCACACCAGCCGTGACCTACCCATACCAGCCGTTTTGAGATATATTTCATTTCAAGTGAATTTCTCGTCATCAAGGATAAGCACTTTTATGCTGTTAATTGCAGAATTACACAATGGTTTATCTGTTCTGCGCCCACCACGGGTATCGAAACCAAATTTTAATAACCTTAATACTTATCGCTAAAATCAGTGGATGGTTTATTTCATTTCTAATTCCAATAGTAAAATTATTTTTTATTAATATTAACTTCCGATTAGAGCACGTTGTTACTTAAAGCGAAAATAAAAATAAACCTGACACTCGACATGGCTAATTAAATATATATTTTCTGCATTCTGACTTACAAAGATCAGTATACGTTATTTGATCATTTGGATGCCCTGGGTATTTCCTGCCATAATTCAAAAGTGATAGCATATTGTGTGATTGCTCTCTTTCTGTGTCGCTGATTATTTGTATTTCTCTGATGCAAATGATTTTTTGTCCGAAATATTAATAATTACTTTGGGCGATAGTAATAATTTTCTGTTGTAGAGATTATACATTTTTATGATACTAATTATGGATGTATTCTGTAATAATAATGATGTATCTGTTTTGAACAATCGTGATGTATCGTTCCTGTGGTACTAATAATTTCATTTTTCTTTGTTTTTAGTACTGGCATTATGAGAGACAATTCTGCTATTTCATGCCATTTTTTATGTTTTATTCTGCATAATAGATTATTTTCTTTCTTGTTTTTTAACATATAGCCGAGCCATTAAGACGAACCAGGATCTTTTACCAAGCACACCTTTGTCCAGTCTCTTCAGGAATGACTTCTGGGGTACACCGCTCTCACACAGTGGTTCCCATAAGTCCTACCGGCCGCTCTGTGTCCTGTCCTTCCGTATGAACTACTGGCTGGGGGGTTTAGACCCATGGGGCTACCATGTTATCAATGTTCTTCTGCACGTCGTGGTGTCCGGGCTTTTTACCCACTTGGCAGCAGGGGTCTTTTTGCAGCGAGCATTGCCCACCGCTGTGGCTGGCTTGTTGTTCGCCGTCCATCCAATCCACACAGAGGCTGTGTCAGGGTTGGTGGGTCGTGCAGACGTTGGAGCTTGCTTCTTTTTTCTTTTGACACTGCAGGCCTATGTTCAGTACTGTAAATGGCGAGACAAGGAACCTGAATACTGTGGTCGTCGCTGGATAGCGCTTTACGGAACACTTGCACTCGCTTCGGCAGCCATGTTGACCAAGGAACATGGAATTACAGTGCTGGGTGTGTGTATACTGTACGATCTAATGATCCAGCACCATCTAACCCCGAAAGACATACCCGCAGTTCTAGCAGAGGTGAGAGTTTACTAAGAAACTAGCACATGTACATTACAAAAATATATATATAACACGTAAGAAATAGATCCGCGTATAGATTATAATTGTGTTCAGTGTATTTCAAATGTGTTCAGAGATCAGAATGATTCATGCGCGGATAAAACTCTGTTCAGAATGATTTCTATATAATATGTTGTGACTTAAATATGGATAAGGTGTTCAGTGATTCATATATGGATAACGTTTAGAGTTATTCGTATATAGATGATGTGTTCCTAGCACTTTATATATAGAAAACATACAATGATATACATGTAGATAATATAAACTGTGTTCAGAATTATTCATATGTAGATAAATGTGCCTATAGTGATTCATACGTATATAATATGTTCAGAGTGGTTCATATATAGACAACCTATGTTCAGAATGATTCACATGTAAAGAACATTATTTTGTTTTACTGTTTAGTTGACATTCTATATAATTTCTTAGAGATCAGTGTTATATATTTGTCACAAGTTAAAACGTGCTTATCACTTATGTTATATATACATTATACCAAATACAAATTTGTTAGGATAAGAAGCGTATAAAATTGTTAACATTAACAATAAAGACGAAATATAAATATGTAATCCCATATTTTACGTCTTGTTAACCCTACAATAGTAATCTGTCTAAATAAGTTATATGTTTACACAACCAAACTGGCCTAGCGGCTGAAATCTCACAGCTAGGTAATTGGCTGTTTATACAGAAATAAAGTTATATCACGTTGATTGATACTCTGTCCACAGCAGTGTGACGAATCTGTAGAGTAAGTTACTGTAAGCCTAACAGTTTGAACAGTTTGTTACAGTTAACTGCTGCTCGGAATTGTTTTTTGTATTTACCACAAATTCTGCATTGGACAAAACGAAGATGAGACTTTTTTAACAGATTTAGTAAACTTGGATATTTTCTGTTTAACTTTCTTATTGTGATAGTTTTTATTGCAGGCCATAGAATCGGTCTTTTATCAAGTTGCTTTTCTGAGACCGCTTTTTGTGTAACGTTGTAAAAATATAGACGTATAGTATTGAGGGGGAGGAGGAATCGAATATTAAACAGCCGTGTGCATGTTTATTGGTTTATGTATAATAATAAAAAGACTTTGGAGTGTAAAGAAACCTGATGATCCAGTAATGTCACTTACTACAAGTAAAACATTTAGTTTCTATAGAAACAGAGTATAAGTTATGTGGTGGAAACTGATCAGTGTTTATTATATTGTTGCCATTTTGTTGTTTTAAGTTAGAGAAACTCCGAATAGAAATATGAATTACAAAGTAGTGTCGTTATATCAAAGTTATAACTAATTTGTTTATCTGTTAAACTGTAAATATAAATATTTTTACATAAAAAAAAGAGTATTCTGTAATTACTATTTCTTTGGAACTTACTGATGTATCGTGTTTATTCTAGAAACGCTATCAGGGTCTACGTGAGGGGCTTCTTCACCTCCTTGGGGCAACCGTTGTGTTGGTGGGGTTCAGAATTCACCTCATGGGCATAAAACCCCCGGACTTTGCCCCAGCAGACAATCCTGCAGCAGACAGCGACAGTCTTGTGACTCGGACTTTAACATTTTTCTATCTCCCAGCCTTCAACTTCTGGTTACTTCTATGTCCGCTGTGGTTGAGTTTTGACTGGTCAATGGAAGCTGTTCCCGTCATATGCTCCATCTCCGATCCCAGGAACCTCGTCTCTCTGTGTTTCTATGGCGGAATAATTTATATTTTTCTCTTTGTACATAAACATTTATCTAGGAAAGGAGTTCTTTCAGAAAGTGCCTTTAGTCATGCTTGTTTGTGTCAAACTCTGAATCAGAGTCCAAAACTTACGTTTTATTCTAGCCACAGCGGGCCTGCGCAGAGACACAAAAAGTGTGTTCCTCTATTGAACAATAATAATAACATTCACTCTTTCCTTCAGCCAAACTGTAATGGTCATCGTCTTTTGAATGGAAATTGTCATGTTCAACAGTCACTGTGTCAATCATCCGTGTGTTCTCCTGTTTTTGACTGTACTGAATGTTCTTTAACCAGCTCGTCTCGTCTGGATGCTGTGACACTCTCCTTGGCTCTCCTGGTACTGCCATTCATTCCAGCCACCAACTTGTTCTTCTACGTGGGTTTTGTCGTCGCCGAACGTGTGCTCTACATCCCTAGCATGGGCTTCTGTCTGCTGATTGCATTAGGTTTCGAACACCTATGCAAGCGCCAGGAAAGTGCAAGAAGACGGAGAACGTTATTGTGTATCTTAGTGCTTATCTTCATTCTTTTCTCCATACGAACTTTCAGAAGAAATCAAGACTGGTACACCGAAGAGAGTCTCTACAGATCTGGTATACCCATCAACCCACCAAAAGGTATGTCTGTATCTAAAACAACGCTAACTAAATATGATCATTTTAGTGTTTTCTTTGTCTCTTGTTCCCGTTTCTGTGGAGAGAAACTTGTTATTAACTTTGTGGATTTCTAGTTATGTAGCTGTACCTCCTATGTTTGAATTTGTAGATCTATGTAAGGAATAGAGTCTTGTTTTAATATTAACAATTGTAATGATTACTTTGTACCAGTTGATTGCCATGCCATGTGTCCCATCATACACCCCAGACCTTACATAGTGTAACCACATTTTTGCTAAATATCCTCGTGGACATTTTGAAAAGTTTCAACTACTCTTAATAACTGTACTCTCAACTAGAAGCCTATTTAATGATAAGTGTAAATCGATTATAATGTTTTCCAATGTAAATGTTTAAGTTTAGGTGCTATGACAGAATCGATGTAGATTAGTAAGCTAATACCAAATCAATGCAAGACAAGCAGATGGTACTAAATCGATTTAGATCAGTAAGTTAACATCAGGTCGATATAGATCAGTAACCTAATACCAGATCGATCTATATCAGTAAGGTAATACCAAATTGAACTATATAAATAAGTTAATATCAGATCGATCTACACTGGTAGACTAATACCAAACTGATTTAGATCAGTAAGCTAACACCAAATCATTTACAAATATCTATACCAAAGTACTAAACTTGCAATATTTTTCATACAATTTATATACAGTCATAGTTAAGTAGACATGTACATCTCTGCGTAGCTCGGCATGGCCAGGTGGTTAGGGCGCTTGACTCGTAATCTAACAATAGCGGGTTAGAATCTCCGTCACACCAAACGTGATCATCCTTTCGGCCGTGAGAGCGTTATAAATGTTCAGTCAGTCCCACTATTCGTAGGTAGAATAGTAGCCCAAGAGATGACGGTGAGTGGTGATGACTAGCTGCCTTCCCTCTAGTCTTACGCTGGTGAATTAGGGAGGGCTAGCGCAGATAGCCCTCGTGTAGCTTATCTCGAAATTCGAAAATAAACAAACATCTTTGTATAGTAGTTAGTTTGATGATATTACTATAAAAATGTAAAAACTATAACAGAACATATATATCAGTATCATTTAAGATAGTCTGTTGCATTATTCATATTATAGAAATATATAAAGTATTTCTTTGATTTTTCATAAAGTTCATACACCATACTAAAAGTATGTGAAACTGCTTTTCCTTTCTTTCCGCAAAAGTCTTATGCAGTGACTGTTAATTGAAAACATCACTCGTTTGGGCGACTTTTTGATGTAAAGCACGTATATCATGAAAATAAAAAAAAGAACCTTCAATCTCGACCGGAGACAGTGTCGCACGCCCCCAGGTGTACAATAAGTACACTGTTAACGTCCCATGTGGATGCCGAAAATTGAGTTCACTGATGGAATATGTGTTAGGGAGTGCGATATCTTGGCTAGCCTTGATAACGAAGTGTCAAATCAGTTCAGCTCCTGACATCGACCGATCTGATCACAGGCCTCGGGGCGCTAGAAAGCAACGTCAATGATACAGATTCTCGATGATTACTTCTTCGAAACGTTGTCAGAGATTC
Organism: Tachypleus tridentatus; assembly: GCF_004210375.1. NCBI lineage: Eukaryota > Metazoa > Arthropoda > Merostomata > Xiphosura > Limulidae > Tachypleus > Tachypleus tridentatus. The sequence continues at coordinate 79,873,024 of NC_134834.1, read as the reverse complement.
CATCACTTATGAAAAATGACTCTCCGAAAACTCCGTCATACGTAAAAGCAAAATGTTCAATACATTTACAGTAAAGGCTCTCCATCTGCGTTTTTGCTATATACACTCGTAGTTACAAGTTCGTTTCTGTATTAATCCTGTACCTTTAGCAATAGCTTTAAGGTCTAATTTTCCGCAGTCGATGCTCAGTAATAATATTGCTAGTTATTAGGTTATATTTTTTAAAGTCTTTTGTATCCAGTTATGGAAGTCATATGCTTTAATAAGCACTGGAATCCAGAGGTATACGCTGTCTTACACAGCACACCAGCTCGTTATGTTTGTTATCATAAACTTGATTGAAACAAAACTGTACAAACGAAACAAAGTCATTATTATCACATTTACAAACTAATATAAATCCAAGTAATATTTAACAGTCACATATCAACTACTTTTTATAACAATAATAACGAGTTGTGTGCTGTGTGAGATAGCGTAAATTAGATTCAAAGAAAAACATATCCTAAGTCACATACACAGAATATTGAGTACGTTATGTCAAAATGATTTCAATACATAAGTCACGTGACTGCCATAAGTCCATGATGGAATGAATGTATAAGAATAACAAATTGACATTGGTTGTCGTTTAGTGTGATGCCACTGAAAATCCATCGCTTTGTGGGAACAGTATGTAACATCAGTTTCCAACGCGGAATATTCATGCACTGATATCATTAAGATTTATTCTGGTCGGGGATATCCTTCAACCTCAATGGCTTTGGATAACAAAGGAATATAAAAATAAGATTAGGGAGCCAAGGGCCATCCAAAAAAAGATCCGCAACAAGTCGTACCACAGCAGTGGTAAGAAAATTGCGAGTATTTTGTAACCGGTAAAAATATCTAAACACAAACTTTAATGGTAAAATCCGTAAGGGGGGGGGAAGGTGTCCATATGGAAAAGCAGCACAAGCTGCTTCCAAGACGCATTTCATCAACCAAAGCAGATCGAAAATGAAACGGATATTCATGCTATTCCATATAAACACATACACAGTGAAGAAGTCGTCCAATTTCTTTGTAACCTGACTGTTGAAGCACAACTTAGGAAACTATCGTCCTCGTACAGTAGATGGATTATGATAAATACGCAGGGTAGTAATGTGTTTTGTACATGACAGCCTGATATCGGAGTCTTTTGTAATGGACGCTATGCTGCAGGGCTATTATCAAGATGCACAGTTGGTTGCTCAGATAGAGCATGACTGGACGCAGTGTTATGGACTGTAACAGCGTAATGAGGTTCCAAAATAATTTTGATGAATGTATTCATCCTCTGTATTAATAGTCAGAACATGTCATGCAAAGTCAGGCTTTAAAACCAAAACCTTTAAAAAGCAGCGTGTCTCTAATGCAATAACTTGTTATTTGTTTATTTTGAAATTTAGTGACGAAGATATTGTGATATTTATTTACCCCATACACGCAACAAGCTAAAAATATTTATATTTGCTGCGAAGAAAGGTCATATAATAACTAGAACAAAAGTTTCAAAACTTTACAACTAAGAACATTTGAAAAGCAAACTCGCATTTCTAAAATAACACGAACATTATGTTCAACAATTTTTCAACAGTTGATGGTTTGCAGTTTTATAAAAATAAAAAAGAAAGTGTTTTTTTTTAATTTTTTCAATAGCTTACGGAAACTTGGCCAACATCTTGAGTGCTCAAGGCAAGAAGAGCAAAGCAGAATGGGCTTATAAGAAAGCACTGAGTTATCGATCAAATATGGCGGACGTCCATTATAATCTGTAAGTGTTTGATAGATCTAGTTGCATAAAAGTGACATTTGTCGTTGTCTGAATTTAATTTAACAGCATCTAAACGATACAGATTAGTGAGGGATTTTCTGAAAATAATTTTCTATTTAGCCTAAAAGTATATATTTGATTTTACTTAATCTTGGCAAAGAAACATAATACTTATTATAACCTTTGACCAGATAATATACGCCCCACGACTATCTCTTCTTGTCCAGGGTTACTTATGAGAGATGGCTATCCTCGAAATCGGTATAACTCAGTGACAAGAGATGAATCGAATGATAGGTTAATTTTCATATTTATTTCAATTTCTATACTGTTTAGTTCATGGTTATAATATATTGCCTCTGTGTAATTGAAATAGTAACAAGATCTTCGCACTTTAATTACGGTTCATTAGTGACAATCCGTATTATTAAGCTGTGCCTCCAGAGGGGGTATTCGGGTAACTTACCTTCTTACTCTTTCATTACCAGGGGAATATTACTACAAGAGCAGGGAAGGTACGAAGAAGCTCTCCAGGGTTACAAGCTGGCCATCCAGTTTCGACCCCGTCTCGCAAGTATGTATCCCCAACCCCTCCGTTTCGGTTCCTGATTAGTGTTTGAAACCTACATCAAAGGTTTTCTTATAACATGTTTATATTGTGTAACATCCCCCCATTTTTAAAGTATTTAAAAATGTATTCAATTCATTTCTCGGAGTCATACCTCAGATCAGTGACATATCGACACAAATCTCATTACATTAATTGAATACGTTTAAATTCAGGTAATCGTGTTAGAAAAATAGTTTTATTTTGTGAATATTTTATAGGTTATTGGCATAAAATATACAATAACAATGAAGTTTGGCATTAACCCTTTTTCTTGGAATATAAAACTAGAAACTTTATAGAATCATTTGCAATATTAGTTGCCTACTGTTTTCTATGTGAAGGCGTGCGACTCGTAATCTGAGGGTCTCGGGTTCGCATCCCCACCGCACCAAACATACTCACCTTTTCAACCGTGGGGGCGTTATAATGTGACGGTCAATCCCACTATTCGTTGGTGTAAGAGTTGGCGGTGGGTGTTGATGCTTTTCATCTAGTTTTACACTACTAAATTAGGGACGGCTAGCGCAGATAGCCCTCGAGTAGCTTTGCGCGAAATTCAAAACAAACTATGTGGAAAATGTGCATTTTTCAATTATTACTTGGTAGGTTTCGGACGTATTATTCAGATTTTGTATGATTAAATGAAATAAAAGTAATTAAAATACGTTGATGTCTTCAAAAAACTGATTTATCTACCAATGAATATATTTTTTTTCAATTAAATAGTACACTAACTTGTGTAATTAACGGTCCGCTCGTTCTTGGATGCCAGAGCTGGTGTACTTAACCAACAGATTTCAGTATCACTGTGAAACATCTTACAAAGAAGTATGTTAGATATTTGACACCCCAGGTTCCCTCTTTATAGCTACGCTGTTGAATTTTTCAGGTTGGAAAGCAGGTCTGCAATTAATTTCCCGATAACCAACTTCCCAGTATATGTCTTTCATATACATATATATTTTATCTCAAACAGTCGCAAAATAATTTCAACATTGATAGCCGTAAAAATAATCTGCTTAGAAACTAATATATTTACATTCATTTTCACTTTTAGGTAGGTTCATTATGGTAAATAAAGTTCAAACATACGTTCCCCTTCTCGATACATACAATAAAATGTTTGCTGACATATTTACTGCTGAGGTATTCTGACAATCTAGGTATTGAATGTTTTCCACGTAGAAATGAAGAGAAATGTTGCTACGTACTGGAAAATTAACTAACAGTATGAAGCTATGTGTGAAAAACATTTTTCTGAGTTTCGTAATATTAAAAATCCTCCATAGTTACGCAATAGGTTATCTGCGTTTTCACACCCAATTTTCGAGCCCTAGTGTGTAACATTATAAACCCGTAAATTTACTGCTGGCTGTAAACGTACCGCTGATCTACAGCAAGAGAATGTTACAGCTAAAATGTGAATAAATATATGAACGATAACCTACAGAGTGTTTTCATCGTTTGAGAGGTTTTCTGGACTGCTGCGCCCTCTGGAAATTTCTGTATAATATCTTGGTTTTGCCTAAACCTCTGACTCTCGATAATATTTGTAACAACTTTTTTTCTGTTTATAATACAAGCGCAGCTGTTCTAAATAACCAATTTTTTTATGTATAAAGTTGCATATAAAAACAAAACTTAATTACTGGAATTTAACAAACTCTGTAGAAAAAAACAGTTATTTTTTACTAATTTTAACACGTTTTTTGCTGTCTACAGTGGCCCACTTGAATATGGGACTGGTACTCGGAATTCTAGGAAGAAAAGAAGAAGCTGTTGAGGTAAGTCAAAATTTAAAAGCTACTGTGAAGTAGGCCTGGCATGGCCAGGTAGTTAAGGCACTCATCTCGTAATTCGAGGGTTATGGGTTCGATTCTCGTCACATCAAACATGCTTGTCCTTTCAGCCATGGAGGCGTCATAATATTACGGTCAATCCCACTATTCGTTGGTAAAAGAGTTGGCGGGATGGCTAGCGCAGATAGCCCTCGTGTAGCTTTGCGCAAAATTAAAAACAAACTAAAACAAAACTACTGTGAGTTAGGACTGAGAATGGTAAGAAATAATGTTTATGTCGTAACGGACATTTATCATCCAAACAGCTTTACTTATATTGCTCAGTTATTTTAAATATTTGGGTTTCGAAGTCCAACTCATAATGAACAAACAAATATATTTCTACAAATTGTTCTGAAAATATTAAACAGTAAGTGGGGAAAAGATTTATAATCAGATATTTATAAAGTGTACTCCATTAAATTATAAGTTTTTATCGTTTTAATTCCAACGGTAACAACAATCAATGAGGTCTGTATTTTTTAAACAAAAATAATTTAGAAATAAAAGAAAAAACGTTATACGTACTCTCATACTCAGAGTTTAAGACTAATATATATATATAGAATACTCGCAAACTAAATAGTAATTAACATTATTTTTCACTGGTCGTTGAATGATGACTTCATGCTGAACTTCGACAAATCGTGTCCAATCAAGCATGCGCGGTAAAAAAATATTTGGAGGTTTAAGGTCTATACGCGAGTGCTCCAGTCTTAAGGGCCCGGCATGGTCAAGCGTGTTAAGGCGTGTGACTCGTAATCTGAGGGTCGCGGGTTCGCATCCCGGTCGCGCCAAACATGCTCGCTTTGTTTGTTTGTTTTGGAATTTCGCACAAAGCAACTCGAGGGCTATCTGTGCTAGCCATCCATAATTTAGCAGTGTAAGACTAGAGGGAAGGCAGCTAGTCATCACCGCCAACTCTTGGGCTACTCTTTTACCGACGAATAGTGGAATTGACCGTCACATTATAACGCCCCAACGGCTGGGAGGGCGAGCATGTTTTGGCGCGACTCGCCAAAATATACAGATAATTATATCTGTATATAAAACGTGTTTCGGTAGCTAAATACTACGTTACTATATTGGCTAAAATGTACTGTAGTGCCAATGCAAGTGTAGTCATTTTAACAAAAGTTTACTCGAAAAATCACAGTTTGAATATTTTATCAAATATCCAATATTCTCTTTTTTTCATGCCCAAAATATTCAAAGCGAAGAATGTTTACACGTTTCTTCATTTCTTTTGTGTGATGTTTGTAGGTCTATCGCCATTGTGCCCAGCTTGACAGCTCAGGTCTTAAAGATCCCAAAACGCACGAAAGTACCAAAATATCAGCTCTATTTAATCTGGGTCGCTTATACGCTGATGAAGGGAAATATCAGGTATGTTTATAAACTATTATATATTTAAATGTTTTCGAGTGAAAACAAAACTATGAACAACCTACAGGGTGGCCCATAAGTCCCTACCCATCCATATGTAATTATAAACGACATTATAATACTAATGATGAGTTGAAGGCAGCTGTTACCGCGGCATTTGGAACAATAACACCTGCTATGTTGAGGAAAATGTCTCAAAGAACATGGCGTCGCATAATATTATGCAGCGAGAATGAGGGACAACACACAGATACACTGGATACATAAGATATATGGATGGGTAGGGACTTACGAGCCACCCTGTACACTAATCTTCTTTCCAGTCGATATGTTTTTAATTCTAAGAACAATGAGTGAAAGCAAAGGAGAATACGCTATAATATATCAGACACACTACACCTACCATATCCAGTGCCGACTAGGCCATTCGAACAATCCCAGTTCTCATCAGACCAGCTAGAATACGACAGTCACAGTAATAGACACAATATATACCACCAGTTTTTAAGAACAACGACTGTTATTTACAGTGTTATTTAAGTCACTTACAAACCAGGTGCTTAGAATAATAATAACCCAACATTATAATTGGTGTTAAAATTAAAATCAAATAAATAAAGTAAAACGCCAGTAAGTTTGATTTTTAATAGTACTTAGTGTAGGTTATATCAGGTACTTTTAATCCAAGAATTATCAGTAAATTTGTAAAAGCAATTTTGCTTCCAAACACTTAGCGGTATGTCTTGAAGGCTTACGACGCTAAAAACCGGGTTTTGATACCGTGATGGCCACAGCACAACAACAGACTTGTAGGCCCAAAGCATTGTTCGTCACAGCTCGTGCCTCGAAAGTTCTAGAGATATTCCAGTTCATCTTATCAATCACTGCTTGGGATTCTGAAATTTATTTACATAGAAAATTGGGAGATTTAGTTCTTTGTTTTGTCAGCCCTCTGCATCGAGTTTTGTAAGAGAAAGAAACCTAAAGTTACTTAATATGTGTGGATTCCACTGGTATTAATAATATTTAAAAAAAAATCTGGTTTTGTGTGTGTAAAACGAGGTAAAAAATATTTTGTGTTCCCCGCTAGTACAGCGGTATGTCTTCGGGTTTACAGTACTAAAATCAGGGGTTCGCTTATAAGTAAGCAAACAAATATTTTTGTTTTAAATCTAATTTTGCATGTGTGTGAAACATGGTAAGATATATTTTTTGTTTTAAATCTGGTTTTATGTTTGTGTGTGAAACATGGTATGACATTTTTTGTTTTAAATCTGGTTGTGTGTGTGTGTGTGTGAAACATGGTATGACATTTTTTGTTTTAAATCTGGTTGTGTGTGTGTGTGTGAAACATGGTAAGACATTTTTTGTTTTAAATCTGGTGTGTGTGTGTGTGTGTGTGAAACATGGTAAGACATTTTATGTTTTAAATCTGGTTTTGTGTGTGTGTGTGTGAAACATGGTAAGACATATTTTTTGTTTTAAATCTGGTTTTGTGTGTGTGTGTGTGTGAAGCATGGTAAGACATTTTTTTTGTTTTAAATCTGGTTTGTGTGTGTGTGTGAAACATGGTAAGACATATTTTTTGTTTTAAATCTGGTTTGTGTGTGTGTGTGAAACATGGTAAGACATATTTTTTGTTTTAAATCTGGTTTTGTGTGTGTGTGAAACATGGTAAGACATATTTTTTGTTTTAAATCTGGTTTTTGTGTGTGTGTGAAACATGGTAAGACATATTTTTTGTTTTAAATCTGGTTTGTGTGTGAAACATGGTAAGATATATTTTTTGTTTTAAATCTGGTTTGTGTGTGAAACATGGTAAGACATATTTTTTGTTTTAAATCTGGTTTTGTGTGTGTGTGAAACATGGTAAGACATTTTTTGTTTTAAATCTGGTTGTGTGTGTGTGTGTGTGTGAAACATGGTAAGACATTTTATGTTTTAAATCTGGTTTTGTGTGTGTGTGTGTGAAACATGGTAAGACATATTTTTTGTTTTAAATCTGGTTTTGTGTGTGTGTGAAGCATGGTAAGACATTTTTTTGTTTTAAATCTGGTTTGTGTGTGTGTGTGAAACATGGTAAGACATATTTTTTGTTTTAAATCTGGTTTGTGTGTGTGTGTGAAACATGGTAAGACATATTTTTTGTTTTAAATCTGGTTTGTGTGTGTGTGTGTGTGAAACATGGTAAGACATATTTTATGTTTTAAATCTGGTTTTGTGTGTGTGTGAAACATGGTAAGACATATTTTTTGTTTTAAATCTGGTTTGTGTGTGAAACATGGTAAGATATATTTTTTGTTTTAAATCTGGTTTTGTGTGTGTGTGAAACATGGTAAGACATATTTTATGTTTTAAATCTGGTTTGTGTGTGTGTGTGTGTGAAACATGGTAAGACATATTTTTTGTTTCACACACAGGAAGCCATCGAAGTATACCAGGAGGCCATGCACAAAATGCCCGATCATTATCAACCACAGTCACTGTATAACATGCTAGGTAAGGACTGTTGTTTAATGTTTTATTTTTGGGTGATCTGAATAAATCAACACTGCATTAAAATGACCTAAATCTCTGGAATAAATATTTCCTTGAAAGCTAACTAAAATCTGCTTAATCGGTAACGCACTTAGAAGTAATTATTTATGCCAATTAAAGTGTTACACTTATTAGTTACGGTCCGTGTTTTGGTGGAACGTTCCTGAAAAAGCTATAAAGCGAAACGTTAACTGTGCAATTAAAGTGATAGAAAAAATCTTGCTCTAAGGTCATTTATTCCGAGCATTAGAACATATTTCTGTTCTGTTGGAGTCGAGTCTTGTGAAAAAAACAAACCAGTTCTTTCATTGTTGGAAGTGAGTTTTGTGAATAAGGAAAAAAAAACTGTGTTCTCGTGAATTTATTGTATAAACACAAAATAATTAGACAAGACCTGAACTGTGCGACACACGCACCTCAGGTTGTTTTGAACGACAAAAGTCTGATTCTGTCTGACAGTGAAACGTGTTACATGTAGTGAAGGGAGGGGTTCTACCAATGCAGAAGTTGAAGAGGTTTAGGTATGTTTAAATGGAGTAATGTTTGAATGAAGTGTTGGAACTGTAGTGAACCAACTACGTATATAACACAGAAAAACACATTACTGCTGTCAGAAGAATTCCACCTTTAAGCCTTTCGAGACGTTATAACCAGTTTCTTCGTTTTACTTTCCAGCTTGTTAGACATTCTACACCAGAAGCAAGAAATTTAAGAGAATGGTTTTCCTAAATTGGCATGATAATAAAAACAGAAACTTAAATTACTGAATATCATTTGATGTATGTTAGCGTTAACTAGGAAGAGCAGCAAAATAGTTACGGTTAAATTAGTATCCCTATTGTAAATATAGTTCTTGAAATACAGGGTTTTTAGAATAATACAAAATAATTGTAATCACAGAACCCTAGATCTATAAGTCCACTTGTACTGGGCCCGGCATGGCCAGATGGATTAAGGCGTTTGACTCGTATGCTGAGGGTCGTGTATTCGAATCCCCGTTGCACTAAACATGCTCACGCTTTCAGCCGTGGGGGCGTTATAATATGACGGTCATTCCCACTATTCATTGGTAAAAGTGTAGCTTAAGAGTTGACGGTGGATGTGATGGCTAGCTGCCTTCCCTGTAGTCTTACACTGCTAAATTAGGGACGACTCGCGTAGATAGCCCTCGTGTAGCTTTGCGCGAAATTAAAAAACAAACAAACAAACCATTTGTACTAGGCCTAACATTAGTGAGGCCCATGTACGATAACAAAATAAATCAACACTGTAACTTGTGCACGTATTTTATAGAGGGTGGGGCTATAGTTAGGGTTAAGCTATACCATTCCTAACAAAATATCTACCAAGGTCTGCTTGCATTTGTCTTTAGTTTACATCCATTCAACTCAAGTGCACGTGCATGTATATTTGGACACTGATGTGCGTGCGCGTTTGCAGGACGTATAGAACCTGACTATTATTATAATCAATGTTCAACTTTTTCGTAAAAATATGTGGATTACAAGATCGTGAAATGATAAATTGAACTTTTTTCACTTTTTTTATAACTAACTTTTTCCGTTTTATTAACTTTGAAGTTATTTTCCATCATGTTTAAAAAAAAAATTCTACTTAAATTTCAGTGGTGTTCTTTCAGTTACGAAGAAAATCAATTTAAGCTCAGCGCTAATAAGACAATATGTGACTTCGCTAACTGATCAGCCCAGTGTGATGTGAAAAAAATCTTATAGTGCATTTTATCGATGTGCATGTCTGGAGTAATTAATATACTTCTTACAGTGTAACAATTTCCTCACGTTCCTACCGTCCAGCTTATCCCTGGACGTGGTGAAATATCGGCCACATATTAACGCCGATTTCATATCTAATTGTAAATACTCTGTTAACAATCTATGCCACGTCCAAACGTGTGCGTCACAATTCCTATGGCTTCCGTTAATAATTTTCTGTCTTCTTATTGTTGTGTACGTATGCTGATCATCTTTTCCATATTTTATTTTTAGAACGTAGAAAATCAATATCTGCATTGACTCCATATAGTTTCAAATTCAAGATTTTTGTGTTTCATATTGCATGCATAACAATTGTAAATAAAATATATCATGATTTTAAAGAAGTTTTGTAATTTCCCAAAAGATAGCGCTACTTCCTAGTCATTCTTCACGTTTTATGTTTTTTACAAGCGAAAAAGAAAAAACTGCGTTCTGTTAAATTATCGGTAATTTCTGATCAAAACTGTCCGTTATAACTAAATGTTTTTAGAAGTTAATATTATGTTAAAAAATAACCTAAGATACCTGATTTGATAAACCACTGTAAAAGAAAACTGAACCGTATAGTTAAAATGCATTAATTTACAGTTGAGTGATGCCAAATGTGACCTAGTGGTTAGTATGCCTGATTGTGAATCCAAGGATTCACGATTCCCAGTCATAGTTCGTTGGTGCAACAACGCTCCTGAAGCAGAGGATGCATTATAAGATCGAATGTTATTAGATCCCACTATTTGATCTGATAAAAATAGTTCGAAGAGTTGGGTATTGGTGCTCTTAACAAGATATCTTTCTTCTAGTCTTCCAGTCTATCAGCTAAAAACTTGGGGCGAATTTAATGTCTATAGAAAGCTTCTATGTAGCTTTGTGTGAAATATAAAGCACAGTTGAGTTCTCTTGCTACTAAGGATAATTTCGACCATAAACTAGCTTCTTCCAGCTTAGGAGTTTTGAATTAATACTAAATCCTTACACTAATTTTAATACAGATTTTAGCTTGTTGACTGTGTTTAGGTGGTGAAGGCGGGTTCTTGCTGAAATAAAATTATATATTTGACCTATAAATACGGAAAATCTTTGAAGTTTAGTACATTTTAACATGGATATATGCATACATTTTAGTGGTTTTATTTTATATATTGCAAATAATTTATTGGCATTACTGTTTTGTACGGTAACTTTTTGGTGTAACAAACCGAAGTCGCCTCATCTATATTAAAACAATGGTTATCGTCTGTTCCCAGCTAGAGTAAATGCCCGCTATGGCTTCTCGCCCGACAAGTAAAGGAACAATAGTCATTCATCTTAGTTTTCGATTTATGTTTTTCTTGATTAAAACTTGCTTTTACACCAGTATCAAATGGCTTTTGTTTGTAGGCGAAGCGTTTTTCAAGCTCGGAAAGTTCGTTGACGCTGAACAGTGGTACAAAGAAGCCCTTCGAGTGAAACCGGATCACGTTCCAGCACATCTTACATATGCGAAATTATTATCTAAATGGGTAAGGAGCGCCCCCTATTGGCGATATAGTATAAAATTGTATGTTGTTAAAATATCTTAATTAGCTTAATTATTAACCATTGAAGCACAGTACAGTGAGTACGATGTAAGAATTGGAGTCTCTTCTGATTATTTTGTAAAAGAAAAATGAAGATTATAATAAAAGAGATTATAAATTCGATAATTCTTCGATTTAAACTAAGAGCTAAACTAAGGAAATAAGCTTAAAAACGAAGATACATATAATATTTTGACTTGACATTTTCTTGCATGTTTTTTGTTAGAAAATATTAAGTGCCGGTTATTTGAATAGAATATAACAATTTCAAAAAACGAAAGCATCTCAAATGGCACACACAGCACTGAGTTGAATAATTTGTCTTTCTTACAGAACCGACTTTTGGAAGCAGAACAGTGGTTTCTGAAGGCTAAATCTATTGCACCAAATGACTCGAGTGTTTATCAGCACTATGGTAAGTGTACCTTACAAATGACGCGAGTGAGTTTATCGGGCTACGTACTAAAAGGTTCAAGGTTTTAGTCGTGATATACCATTTTTTTAGCACTGGGGATTGGGAGGAAGGGGAGCTATAATTGTAATATTAAATCCCAACATAAAGTTAAGAGTACGCGTATAGGTGTCGGTGCTGTGTGGTTGGCTATCCAACAATTCTAAATAAGGGATGGCTATTTCCGAACGTTAAGAGTGTCTTTGTTCTGGCCTCTCAGCCAAAGTGTTGAACAAGATACCGCTCAGGTTGAAAATATCAAATTAGTTTAACCATTTAATTATTAGAAATAACTCGTCCAGTATTTCCATATATGTGTACTTTTTTCACTTCTATGTCACATATTTTCACGATACTTAAACCAGTGTTTTAGTATATTTTCCGTCAAAGTTTTTATTGCATATTTGGTTTTACAACGGTTATTCCATTTTTCCCTGGTTCGAATCCCCATCACACTAAACATTCTCGCTCTTTCAGCTGTCCTACTATTCGTTGGTAAAAAAGTAGCCCAAGAGTTGGCGGTGGGTGGTGATAACTAGCTGCCTTCCCTCTAGTCTTACACTGCTAAATAAGGGATAGCTAGCACAGATAGCCCTCGTGTAGCTTTGCGCGAAATTCAAAGTAAACAAACAAAACTTCTTTTTTCAGGTTTGTTTGTTTTTTGCAAAGTATCACAATAGATTTATTTTTGGTCAAATTTGCCTAAATGTTTCAGGTTGAGTTATTAACATTCTAGGTTGAAAACATTGCATTTAATCATAGGCGTTATTTGTATTGACTTTACTAATATTAAATCTGTTTTGCAGCTTTACGCTTTCGATTATTTTATCGGTTTCTGGAGATTCTTTGCGACTGTTTTCCGTAAGAAAATTTACTGGTGCAGTAAGTTTTATATGGTATTAGGTCTTAACAATGTTTGGTGTCCTCGCTTTCTTAGGCCAGTTTTTATCAGAATCAGAACGCCATAACGAAGCTGCTGAAACATACATCCGAGCTGCTCAGCTGTCCCCTGAAGAGTACGAAATCGTTTTCAACGCTGCCAATACCTTAAGGTAACTACCTTTTATCTTTGTCAAAGAAATAAAGTTCGTGATAGAACAAGGTTACATTCTAGAATGCGATGTAACACAATTCTGTTTTATAAACCATTCTAGTGTAATTTCAAACTCATTATGTTTTAGTATTCACGAATCTGTTCACATCTAGATGCAGTATGAAGTTATTTTAATCTAAATTACTGCATAAGAAAAATAATGCAGGTGCATTTGAACCTAGCTTGAATATGAACGACCAGTTTTTCATAATATTTGGATTAAATGAATATTATTTTTTCTTTATTTTTCGTTTGACTCGTTATGACACTTTTCGTTAGAATTACAGAAGTAATTTAAAGCCGTATATCACGTAGATGAGGTATACAGTATTACGTTATTATTGTGTCAAGAAAGTCGTAAAGGAAAAAGGCTTAGAGCGTGAATAATTTTATTGTTGGAACGGTTCCATTCCTCAGTACGGATAGGGATTTTAACAATGTTTCTATTACAGTTCTGGGAAATAGCACACCTTGTAGAAATAACGCTGTTTGCAAAAGATAAAAATCAAATAATCAAGCTGTTATTTTACTTCAAGTTATTCTATTCGTGAAACCACTTTTACTATTGAACACAATAGAATATCCTGATTCTGTTTATTACCCTCTCCTAGAACAAATAGAAGAGTTCTCTGGAACCTGTTTTCCATTATTACACGGCCGGCATGGCCAGGTGGGTTGAGGCGTTCGACTCGTAATCCGAGGATTGCGGGTTCAAATCCCCGTCACACCAAACTTGATCGCCCTTTCAGACGTGAGGGCGTTATAATGTGACGGTCAATCCTACTATTTGTTGGTAAAAGAGTAGCCCAAGAGTTGGCGGTGGGTGGTGATGACTAGCTGCTTTCCCTCTAGTCTTATATTGTTAAATTAGGGACGGCTAGCGCAGATAGCTCTCGAGTAGCTTTGTGCGAAATTAAAAACAAACAAACAAACAAACCATTATAACACGAAAACTCAGAACTTTGTGTGACATCACCGTTGGAAAAAGTATATGACAAATTTACTCTTAGTGTATGTTCAACTGGAACTTAGGGAACAGTTGTAGTTGTTGTTATATCTTATATCTGCTACCATAAGTTCAAGAGAAGATTGTGAAAAAAGAAATAACACATAATTTTACGGAATTAGAAGAAACTGTGAAACTAATTCTACTATTAGTTATATATTTGAGTTAACTGTTTGTTTGTTTGATTTTTTCATGCGAAGTGTGTGTTTTTGCACTTTAATTTTAAATGTGACTGAACTAAAAGCAACTATTTAGTGTTTTAATAATCTTATTAAGTTTCGTATATTCCTACCTTTAGGCAGGCTGGTCGAAATGAAGAAGCCGAAAATTATTACCATTTAGCTGTTAAGCTGCGTCCAAAGGTAAGATTTTTAGAATTACGATAAGAAATGTTTAACTTGAGAATATGTCACACAAACGGTTAGTGTTGTAAGGTAATCGTTTAACACTATTATTCATGTGCGTGTTTTTCTTATAGCAAAGCCACACCGGGCTATCTGCTGAGCCCACCCAGGGGAATCGAACACCTGATTGTAGCGTTGTAAATCCGGATACACACCCCTGTACTAGCGGGGGGCTCTCTATTATTCATTACCTGTGTGCTTAACAGTGTCGTTCGCTGAGTACCTAGCACTATTAATCATTATTAACTGAATGCTTAATATCATCATTCATTCGCAGTGTGCTTAACACTGCCATTTATTAACTGAGTGCTCAGCACTGTCGTCCATTACTGGATAACACTGTGAGTCACTAACTGAGTACTTAACATTGTCATGTTACCTGGTGCCTTGGAACCGACAAAATCGTAGATTCACAGAGAATTTTATACACAAATAGATTAATTTGATACGCCAGTGGTTTCTGGAAACGTTAGTAACTGTATAGTTGCATTGTGTAACATTGGCTTACTATTTAACAACAAAATATAATATTTGTTTCCTTTAGCGCAAAGCTACTCGGTGGGCTATCTTTTCTGTGTCCACCACAGAAAATCGAATACAATGTTTGCGCCAAAACCTCCACTTTTTACTGTAATAATAACCTGGTTTCAACTGCAGTTCAACAAAATAGAAATACACAAAAGACATGACCACTAACACAGTTCAAATACGCTCTGGTCTTTCTCGAAGAATCAAAGGACACAACATAGCTCTACGTCATTACCGCCTCAACGACAGGAAATTTCATGTAGTTTCACATGGTTGTCTCCATATCTTTACACTTACTACAGTACAGAAAAAGAAGAACCATCTCATTAGACCACATAGTCCACACTTTGTGCCTCGAGCGTCACTGAGGTCTTCCCTTCCTGTTCACGACTCAAATAAACTATTTTTCGCCTGGTTGTTTGCAGCCGTATAATTTTTTTTTCTTTAACGGTATAGTGGACATAGTCGAATTCTACTTGAGATACATTATGTTGTCTATTGTATTTTACAGACCTCTTCAGTCATTTTGTCCAGGTCACTCACCACGCAATTGTTTTATTTATTTCGTAACAGGTTTGTTTTGGTTTATTTTGAATTTCGCGCAAAGCTACACGAGGGCTGTCTGCGCTGGCCGTCCCTAATTTAGCAGTGTAAAACAAGATGGAAGGCAGCTAGTCATCACCACCCACCGCCAACTCTTGGGCTGCTCTTTTTACCAACGAATAGTGGGATTGACCGTCACATTATAACGCCCCCACGGCTGAAAGGGCGAGCATGTTTGATGCGACGGGGATTCGAACCCGCGACCCTCGGATTACGAGTCGAATGCTTTAACCAGCTGGCCATATCGGGCCGCTATAGTGTGAACTGTATTTTGAGTTTGAGGATTTGGATTGGATCTTGTCTGTTTAAATACTTGTGGATATCAAGAGATCTTAAAACAACACATCACATGATAACAGTGGAACAGATATGTCCAGCAGTCAGTCTTTTTTTTTTCAAAGGATTCATGCCACTTTCCATAAATAACGTGAGACTCATTTTGGTTTCAAAAATACAATAATAAGCTCTATAAGTAACCCGATAAAATTCCATATCTCAATCCTATATGCAGTGATTATCACCCACTGATTCGAAGACAGTGAATGTTTTTGCCGGTTCACATAAACCTTCAGTGATGGAAAGAAAAAGAAAGAAAGGAAAATGGTGATACAAAATAGTCGATTAAATTTCTAAATACTTTCAGAACTTGTTTTTACAACTCTACATTCTTATAACATTTACGAGGTCTGTTCAAAAAATTCGCGGACTGTTTGAATTGCGCGGCTCCAGTTGGTTCTAGGGGAATCCGCTTGGTGTCGTTAGGTTTGCACAGATCAGCTGATTACGACGCCATTTCCCGATTGTAGATATCTTTATTTGTGTATTAGCTACGCGGTTTTAAGTGAAGTGCGATTTTTTCGTTTCAGAATGAATGACCTGAAGGAGCAACGACTTGCTGTGAAATTTTGTGTTAAACTTGGAAAATCTGCGACTTAAAAATTTTTGCTATGCTTAACACGGCTTACGGTGATGTTGCTATGAATCGTACGGCATGTTTCAAGTGGCATGAACGTTTTAAGGATGGTCGACAGTCCATTGAAGATGATGAGCGTCCTGGACGTCCTTCCACGTCAACTGACGACCCACACGTCGACAAAACCAACATCCTGGTGCGGGCAAATCGACGTCTGACTGTCAAGGAGCTTGCTGAAGAGTGTGGGATATCAGTTAGATCTTGTTACGAGATTTTGACCGAAAAATTGAAGATGCACCGCATTGCTGCGAAATTTGTGCCTCAGAACTCTTGAGCTTTTGGCCAAACACTCGATCACTGTTCTTCCCCCCCCCTACTCACCTGACCTTGCTCCTTGCAATTTTTTCTTGTTCCCCAAACTCAAAAGACCCTTGAAAGGAAGAAGATTTGTGACGATTCCCGAGATTAAGGCAAATGCGACGAAGGAGCTGGAGGACATTACAAAAGAAGCGTACCAGGACTGTTTCAACAAGTGGAAACACCGTTGGGATAAGTGTGTGCGTTGGGGAGAAGAGTACTTTGAAGGGGACCCAGACCTGTAACTTCTAAATAAAGTACATTCTGTTTTATGACGTCAGTCCGCGTATTTTTTGAACAGCCCTCGTACATGGTCGCTATAATACAAATATTATATATAAACTACTACTTTTCACTTTTTTACAGTTTAGTGATATTTGGTGATATAATGTAAGTTTAGTTACTTTAACCAAGTTACCAACAGTAATTAATAGGCCTACTTATTTACGTTCTGTAATGCTAACAATAACAAATTTGGAGCTTGCTTTCGGGGAATCTCCGTTATAGCCTCTTCGTGAAGTATCCGAGTTATTTATGAGGCTGAGACGATTCGTTTGGTACCATTTAGAAGTTAGTGAGTTAAGTAATTTAGGAGAAAGGATTTTCGGGAAATCCCTAGTTCGACAAGTGAGGAGATGTGAACATTTTTACCTTTGTGCAAACCTCAGGGCCGAAACGACTTGTTTGAACCATTGAGAAGACGGTTTAAGGGTAGTTACCTGACATATTGACACTGAATCTTATTGTATAGATATACACACATATATATTATAGTATAGGCCTATTTTATCTCAAGTAGACTATAAACTTTTCACAAATATTTTGACGTCCACAAAAAGTATGAAAAGTTATTATCGACCACAAAAAATAATTTTTCAACCACGAGTATAACTATTTTCGAACTATGTACTTCATATGTATAGGTCTTGCAATGTAGTATAGGTATTTTTACCCCAATCAGTATTAGGCCATTTATTAATAGAAATCTTCTCTTATCCACTCAATGAGTCTTTGTCCAGACACTTTTACCAAGACAATGCACGTAATACGTAAATATATATATGTATAATTTTAACTCCAAAAGTTTGGTCTTCATTTTTTTAAAAGACAAATTTATTTCATACAAATCAAGTATGTGAAGTGTAAATTATTACATCAAAATATATTTTTATTTTATGCAGGACGTAACAAGTCACATGAATCTGGGAGCCATGCTTCATGTTAATGGCAAACTTCTGGAAGCTGAGTCCAGTTACCTTGAAGCTCTTCGCTTAAAGCCTGATGACTTTATAACTCAAAATAACCTCCAGAAACTTCGAAACTTACTAGCACAGAAAGGTCTTCGTACCACAACCCATCACCGTCTATAACTTTACAGTTTCTGCTTGGAGCTTTTGTTTTCCACTGAAGTGACCATCTATTGCTAAACTCTATCACCAACAGATCTCTCGAAGATGGTTATGGTTCAGATACCTTGTCATTTACATAAATAGGAAATAGTCAAAATGTTAGTTCTGGTCATAAAAAGTGCTTTATTGGTGAGAGTTTGAAAAACTGTAATAACTACTTTACACTACTTTCGGTAACATGGATATTAGTGTTAGTTCAGAAACAACCTCTATTACTATCATTAACGTGGAACATCTACCAGTGATAACACAAGGCAGTGAAAAATATAGTTTATTTGAGAAGAAAAACAACAGCATATATCACGTTTATCATCCTGTACAGATGTCTACTGATGATAAAGTTAGAAGGCTGGATATAGATAAGATTTGTCTTGCTGTTACAAAATAAATGGCTGCTTTAGATTGGGATTTGCCTCAAACTGTAAACTAGTAACAATTAGTAATTTTGTTGAGAAACGTTATGTAAAAGAGAATGATAAAAGGTCAACATTTGTTCGTTATCATCTGCTCTGCCTACAAGTAAAATGGTTCAGTAGGGTAGTGCAGGTGATTACAAATAGGCTTACCATAGATTCAGCTTTTTGTTGTATAAAGAAATTGCTGTATTCTGCCATCAACTAAAAAAGTGTTTGTTAGGATACTCCTATACAATGTTAAGTAAAATTTATATGGTTTAAAAGTAGTTTTTACTTAATCACAAATTTTGACATGTTGGTCAGTAGTCTTTACTCTTTCGTTTCTTGTTTTTTTTTAATCTATAGTACATTTTAAACGTGACGCACTAACTGTGATTTTCCTCAAGCTATACTGAGATTAGCGACAATACTACGTTTTCTGTGGCTCTTAGAACTGCCTTTATAGACAGCTTGCTAGACAAAATGTAAGACATTCACTTTTAGACTCTAACCTAAAAACATCTGATATAACACATTGCATATCTTCGTATAAAATAAAGCAACTTTAATGCAATAAGTTTTGTTTTCCACAGAACAAAAAACAAACGGAAAACACTAGTCAAGTAGAGATAGACAAATCCTTCAGAGTGAGGTAGATATTTTATACTATTTTATTATATAAATTCTTTTGTGATCTCTATAAAAACTTATTTCAAAATGCACGAAATGAACAACTTTCTGTTCGTTTTGTTTGTTGCACAAGTTTCATTTATAAAGCTACTGGTTGTATATGTTTTTTCAAAAGACCAATGCGCTTTGAACTGATAATAGGCTCTGAAAGGCTGGTATATAATTATTAATTCATAACCATCCAACTCAACAAATCTGGTTTCAAAAAATGTAGCATATTAACTGAGCTACATTTGTGTAAACAAATGTTACTAGCAGTTAGTACCACTGTTCACTAATATCACAGAAGTTATTTGTCAATGTTTATTTATGAGGATGACCTACATGCGGATAGGAATAATAAGTGCTACACTCTATTCTTTATTCACTTATCCAAATAACATGAAGTCTTTGATTAATATGAATGTTAAAGTTTGTAACATTCCTGGACCATTATTATTAACTTATCACTTGTACAGTTTTCAGAAACCTTTTATGTATAAGAAGAAAACAAATGATCTTACATCTGAGAAAAGAGATGAAATCAAAAGAAAACAACGTGACGTAATAACTGTATTTTAACTCATCTTGTTTCTCTAAATGAAAGGTGTTGTTAAAGACTTTATATTTCCGAAAATTGCTTAAATTTGTTGATTTGACACATTTTATCGCTTTATGTACGTGTTTTGGAATTACTACAAAATTCAGAAACTTTGCTCCTACAATGTTAAAAATCAACAAATGTTGTAAAAACAGAGATTATTGTGATAGAGTTTTCTGAATTGAAAGGTCCAGTTTCTTTTGCGAAATAATGTGCTTGCTGAAATGTTACTTAAACTGTCCATTCTGGTTCTAAGATGCATATTGAATCCATGGACATCAAAATTAATATCTTAATACTCCTAATAAGTCTTAGGTAACTGTACTTGTTCTGTATTTATTATTTCTTTTTTTTTTACTTTCTCAGTAAATTCAGCGTACATTTTTTATATAAATTTAATGGCACCTTAAGAACATTAAGTCTGGATGCATTTTGTCGACTGTGTTACCTTCTAGTCACGAGGCTGTCGTTTTTCGGAATCATGATAGAATTATGAGGCTGCTCATGTATTTAAATAGCAATGAAATACAATTTTGGTTTTAGTTCTTGTGAGACTGTGTAGAGAGTTTCAATATTCAAGGGAAGTAAACACGATTTATTTGGTTCTCTCATTATTATCAGATGGTTAAGTTATTAGTTTGAGATTTGTGGAATGAATGTACATATTATGCTGTGGGTGATGAATAAAATAATTCTGGATGGCATGCTGTATTTTTATTTCTTGAAATAACACACTCGGTGCACGTATACTACAAATAGTTCTAAAGAATATCCGCTACGGCAAATAATACCTTCGGTGTGTATGTACTACAAATAGTTCTGAAGAAACTCCGCTACGACAAATAACACCTTTGATAAAAGTAATTAAAATTTTCAATAGCTTTCTAATAGTATTTTCTATTTAGTTACTTGTATTTTTAACAACAAAAAATATATGATTCAACGTAAGACTATTTTTGGAAGGAGATTAGTTACAGAAGCTATGATACAGAAATTTCTACACTTAAAAGTGAGGTAAACGGTTGTATAGGACAGGATCCAGGGATCAATTTTGTCTAGATTATTTCTTTGATCTGAGTAATCCTTAAGGTTCTTATATCCTATTAAGATGGACCACAAGCATGTTGTGGTCATCCAATATTTCCACATTGTTTTATTATTCCCTGTAATAGTCCTTACACTTCACTCAGAAACGTCTTCGTCTCACTATGGCTGGAAAATTTAAACTGTTTCATTCAGCTATATATATATATCCAGATAGTACCATTTTACTTGTTTGTGTACTTCTTATTGTAACATTTCATTTTTTTGGACAGTTCTGGTAGTAATTCTATGAATAACCAACGATCCGTCTATTCTGTTAATCTTTTTTATATTTATTTGTTCAGTTTTTTACATGTCCGTGGAACGAATACAATATCTATAAGCTTTCAGTATAGTCATATCCCTGATAGCTATAACTTTAAAAAGAATTAAAACCACAATTATAAATTTGTGAAATGCAATACTTAAGTTTGCTTACAAACTGCCAAAATAGGAACTGAATTTTATAAACTTGTGATTGTGGTTTTAATTCTTGTTCATTACTATTTTGTAGTAGGATCCCTACTTCATTTTAAAGCTTATAATTTTTAATACTCGTGTTTACTTTATATGTTATATCTCTATGAAGTATATATATACTTTTCCTTTAGAAACAGTCGCGAGTCTACCCATTAGTATGTGGCGCCATCTGTTGGGTTGAAAATATATTTAATTACGTGCATGATATCTTTACAATTTATGTTATACCTGTATATATATATGAATTTTTATCTGAATATCAAAAGTGGATATCCACAGACCAATCAAGTAAGTTGAGGAAATTTTGTAGCGATAGTTCTTGTCCTCTAGACGCTAGCCCCGCTGACGTCAATAGGCAGGTATTAGACATAAAAGTTAGTTTTCAGAAATTTTTAAATTGTTATACCGGAAATATTAGCTGTCTTTTTTAGAGTATTATTAGTATACATCCGCATAATATATTGTCAACAGTACTTTGAATGGTCGGTTTTCGCTCACGAATTCGATAGGGTGATTTTTCGGTGCAAAAATTATTTGGACTTCTTGTCGATTTCTACTATTAAGTGCTATTGTAGTTGCAATATAAGCTCTCAAGCCAAAATATCATAAGTTACAGGCTCGAAATCGATAGTTGTTTTCGTGGTAAAGGTGACTGAGGAAACTAGAAATACAGCAATTTTATTCAGGTCCTTTTTGTTCTCTCGTGTAGCTTTCCGCGAAATTCAAAAACAAATAGACAAACCCTTTTGTACATTTGTTTCCTTAAACATGATCTTAGAAATTGGCGGCTACATAAATGTACAGTGGAATGTATGTGAACATTTTGTTAAAATGTGTGGTCTGGGATAAGATCCGGCGTTAGAGAGTACATAAAGAATGCAACTGCTCCCAGACTTGGCCTTTAGGGACCTATTTTAAATGTCAATAAATGGACAGTACCTCTGCTACTTTAGTAGGACTTAAAATTATTGAAGGTACGACAAAGAAGGAGCCAATCAAAACTATAAATTTTCCAGTCAAATGTATAATGGAAACATGTACAACATAGATTGTTAGTCTGTTGAATTGAAATATGAAGAACAGAAATAAGTGTTTTCTGAATGACTTAAAACAATTGTATTTGCAAATTACACACTATAATTTCGTTATAAACACACCACGTATGTGTCTATAGGACTGAGTATATTTAGAAAAACATCTGAGCAAACGTCAGCTTTTTGTTATTCCACACAAGTTCATTTGGAGAACAGAAAAGGGAAACTAATGAAGCTGAATTCAAAAGATTCCAACTCGTTCTTCGTTTCAAAATGTAAATAACGGCCTGTCCAATTACAGAAGGGAAATAAACAGCCTAATAACATTAAATAAAACCCGGATTGTTTTCCCTTGTTGGTAACCCTAAAAGCTGTTTTTCTTCTTTTGAAATAAAAAACAAAACAGGTGAGGAGTTAATTCGCATTCTCGAACTGTAACCATCTTTGGTGAAGCTTGTTACAATGCAAATCTTTGGTTATGCAATAGTACGTATTCATGGCCACCAGACTGAAATCATTGGTGACGAAGAAAGTAGGTCCAGCTCAAGACCTAGAACGTATTCTGATAAAGTGCTGTTAACCTCAAGAAATAGCTTGGCAAAGCACGTTCCATCTTGAACTGAACAGAGCACCAGAGGAAATTAGAAAGAGTCACTAAACATAATCCTACCATTTAAATAATCATTCACATCACGTTGACAGTGATTTCTGAATTTATTAACAAACTTCTACTGGATTGTCTCAATCAGTAAGTAACATATAACACTAGCAGAATTACTGTTAACGAGGGCAGCTTACCAACAAGTTAAGACACCTTAGGAATTTGTAGAAAAAATTTAACTTTTGTATTAACCCAAGCTGAATGTTATAATGGAGATTCGTGCTAAACAAGTGTAAGAGATATAGAAATTAAATATAAATGCGTCAGGTCCTTGATTAGGATATGAGTATCACAATCAAGAAAAATAAAATTGAAATAGTCTTGAATAATAACAACAATTTTTACGTTCAGTAGTAATTGAAAAGATCAAATTCAACCAGAAAAAAAATCACAGCCAGACTACTGAAACCAATTTTAAAGATTGAAGATAAAATTTGTTAATTAAATATCTGGGTAATTCTTGATGATGAAAAACCCACCTGAAATAAAAAGTACCTAGGAAGGTCAAAACGTTGTTCTCTGCTTATCAATAGAATTGTTAATACCCATACCAGCCCTTCTGAGATACAAATACCTGGGTAAGTTTAACTATTAATTTTTTTTCTAAAAAGCTAGGAAGTGAAAGGAATAATGAGACGCTTGAAATATATAAGCTGAGAAAAGGTAATAATAAATACTAAGTCAAAAATGATGAAGTTTGCTTTCAAACACAGCAACAAATATATGTAATCTATGTTATCCGGTTAACGACAAAGTTATACCTTCTGTGTCTGTCCAGCATTTAGTTTTCTCACTGTTTTGCGAGCTTTTTATGGACAGGTTGTAATGGCATTCGACCTGAAATATACAAATCTAAGTTCGAATCATGTCACTGAACATGTTCGTCCTTACAACAGTGGGAGCATTATGTTATATATATAAATGTGACTGTCAATTTCACTTTTCGTTGGCAAAGAGTAGCCCAAGAATTGATAGAAAGTCGTGTTGACTAGCTGCCATCCCTCTAGTTTGTCACTGGAAACCGGTATAATACGAGATAGATAACCCTCTGGTAGTTGTGCGTGAAATTGAAGAAAACATATCAATGCCTCGCATTATCACTGTGTTGTTTTTGGATGAAAAGGGTGCTAGTTAAAGCCGTAATTATGGGCATGCATGTTTTTCACGATAGTTAGACGTAAATGAATTTTAGTCGTTTATTTCTTTCTAGGTTCAAAATTCTATAAAACGTTTAACCTAAGTTTGGTCGTCGTTACTTTGTCTGTTATGACAACTCCTGAATATTTATGATATTTTAAACTCAGGCTAGCTTCTATTCAAAAACACTGTGAAATTCTCTCTCGCAATCAGAATTCCTTTTCACGGTACCGGAAATGATCGGAAAGAAATCTTAAGGTTAATTCTTAAAGGTTTCCTTGATTAATTATATTTTTATAAGACTTAATTAATTATACCATCCTTCGCCAGTTTCTAAAAGGCATTCACATCACAACAACTGTTGTTATAATAAATGGCCTATATAGTATTCCGACCACTGCTGTGTTTGTTGTGTTCTAGCAAGCCAGAAGATCTCTGGATTGGGTGAAAGGCGTTGTCAGTATTGGATATAATGAATAAAGTTTGCTTGAAATACTGTTATTAGACGCCATCCTAATTCTTGAAAAGCGGGGCTATTAAATAACATATAAACAAACTGAAAATTAATGATCTCGTACCAACTTACGTCGAATATGATGTTGGTCACTATCATCGCATCGGTTGCTATGAATTCAATCTGTTTGTTTATATCTACAAAATAATATGTTAAGAAACGAAAGACGCCAAATATTTTGAAGTCACAAACATTAAGCTATGATAAAATAATTATACCTACCGTACCAATACGCGTAAAGTTGTACAAGGGCTATCTGCAATATTCGTCTATAATTTTGGATCGATAGACTAGAAGAAAAAACTAAAACAGGCAACAATACCCACCGAAAACTCATGAACTACTCTAATCTAATAGTGGAATATGACAGCCATTCTTATAACACACTCCCAGACTCAAAGAGTAGAGCGTGCTTTTATGACAATGGCACGGGCCTAAATAATGAGTTTTCAGCATCAATAATAACATTAAATCTTATCATAACAAAACCACTTTTTTTATCACTGGCCTTCCAGCATCGTTGTGGTATATCATGTAGAGATATGTGATAACAGTAAATAAAATAGTGCTTCTATATATTCAGTTTTTATACAGTAATTAGAACCTTGCTTTTTTTTTTTCATCAAAGATTTATAAGTCCACGAGGCCTTACAAAAACCACGTATATGCCGAATAAGCCTAAAATTGAATAATAATTTAAGAAATTGTTTATTTCCGCTGGAGTTATGAAAAACAAAGAAATTAAGAGCTCTTTTAATTATAGAATAATCCAATAAAACTGATCGAGCTGTTTTGCATATATATACAAGTTAATATTTCTCAATAGAGTGTGATCTCTGTTGGTTTTAATGACGTAAGTCAAGTTGAGGTTGTAATTATCTTTGTCGTTTCACATAAAATGTACTTTTTTTTATCTTAAAAGCCAAGAACTTGTAATCAACACCTATACACGTGTTAGTAGATAAGTTTGTATATAAGGTTTTAAAGTTTTATGATCGTGTATCTCAGAATGGCTGGTATAGGTATTAACATTTTTACTAATAAAGCAGAGAACAACGTTTCGACCTTCTCAGATCATCTCAGGTTAAGGAAGAGACTTTGCAACTAACCGTTATCGGACACGTCTTAAGGACGAGAGTATAAACGCGTAGAGGATTGTAGGAGGCGTTGCAGTTAAGTGTTAGGTTATTAATTAATATACGTATAAAGGTGTTCCTTTATATTAGACCACTACAATTCCGCCAAAGCATGTGTCTGGCAATGATCAGCTGCAAAATTTCTCTTTGTTAACCTGAAGATGACAGGGTCGAGGGTTCATGTTTCTGTCACACCAAACATGTTCGTCCTTTCAACCGTGGGGGCGTTATAATGTTACGCTCAATCCCACTATTCGTTGGTAAAAAGGTAGCCCAAGAGTTAGCGGTGGGTGATGATGACTAGTTGCCTTCCCTCTAGTCTTACAATGCTAAATTAGGAACGGCTAGCGCAGATAGCCCTCGAGTAGCTTTGCGTGAAATTCAAAACAAACAAACAAATACTCATACATACCAGTCCTCGTGGGTCTCTAGTCATCAAGAATTTTATAATCAAATTTCTAAAACCTCCAACTTATAAATTTCAAATAAAAAACATCATTAAAATATTTTCTTGAAGTTTAACACTCCTACGAAAAGACGTTTCTAGTCCTGATTTCTTCAAGCCCGTTCCCCTGGCTGTGGTTTCGCTAGATAGTAGATAGGGACAGTGGGAATCTCGTTAATCCATTCATTAATGGATTTAAATGGCAATTTCATTTAAATACAAAATTATTAGCCTAATATTAATAACCTTTCAAGTTGCTCTGGGGCCTATTAGGCCCCACTTTTCGTAGGAGTGTTAAAATAAGTAAATCACAAACATTGATATATTTTCACATGGATGAATTCTACCAGTTTACGTAACTAACAAAGTCAAATGTAAAAAAATACGCAAATAAAAATTACAGAATCTCGGTGAACTTCTGGTATGCTAATATCAAAATAACTTACTACAGACTAAAGGCTTTGAAAGCGAAACCGGTTCCCAGCTATTGCACGTAGAAAACGTTTAGAAATAATATGCCCGTCTAACCTCTACTTTTCCAACACGAAAAGCTACCGACGACCCTACACTTACTTTGTTATAGTTTTAGAATGAATGTTACACTGAACTTTTTTATTCGATCAACTGAAAAGAAGTTAACTGTGGTCTATTTCCCAGCACTAAACCGCAACGAATATGTTCTCAATTTATAGTTAATTTATAGTTCTAGGCGCATCATCACGTTTTAACGAAAAATATTATTGACTTTATCTGTAGCTTTGATGTTATGAATACCAATATAACCACCTCTGAGTAGACGATATTTGATCAAAGAAAATGATACAAAGGCTTGCCGATCTTTCTTCTCTCGGTACAGAAAGTTACTTCGTTTCGTGTAGGAAGTGAAACAAACTGTGCCGCGAACTTTGCTAAACATAGTACCTAAACTAAATAAATATTTTTTTCCTTTTTTACGATAGTCCAGCTGCGACGCAATTTTAGGCTGTTGCCCAATAATTTCTAAACCCCTCGAGAAAAATATCAGTATATGAAGTGCGACTTTGACACGCATTACTTGAATGTATGTGTGTGGTTATATATACACACGTATGTATGATGTAATCAAAGAAAATCATCGCACCATCTGGTGTACATCTAACAATATTTAGTGGAGTTGAGAAGAACATAAATAGTTTTGCGAAACCCTAAATTATCTTTATTCCAGAAGCAAACACGCTTTAATCGGCAAAAAATATGCAATCTCACTTTGCCATAAAATTTGAAGAATAATAATCTGATAACATATAGGTAAAACTTTGATTTTTGTATTAGATATTCAGGACTAAATATAATCGTTCACAACAATTTAAAATCCCAACAATGGGCATTATCGAATACTGAAATATTTTTATGCTTCTTCGAAAGATGGCAGCACGTTACAGAACAATTGTGTCTTAAATCTATGGCAAAACGAGATTTGTTGTAAAATTCACCTGTCAAACAATCTATTAATTTTTAAACACATTTCTAGTTTATGTTTTGCTCAGGATCAATTCGCAATGATAAATTACATTTCAATCGACAATACAAATGGCTTGTAATAAGCATTTTAATTTGGTGCATTAAAGCAAAATAAATGATGCTGAAAGTAGAAAATATTTTGAGTTGTATAAAAATGACATTAACCTTTTTATCTCTTATTGTTGTTTTAACTTATATATTTTTTGGATTTAATTTAGATGTTTGTTACTAAAGGAAATTTGTCATAACATTTTCTGAAATCTAGAAATTACGAAAACGAATAATAATATAATTGACTGAAATCAACGAGCTATTCAATTCAGTTCTCGTCAGCGAGTTGTTCAGCTCCGTGATTCAGTTAGTAAGATGGCCCGGCATGGCCAAGTGGTTAGGGTGCTAGACTCGTAATCTGAGGGTGGCTGGTTTGAATCCCCGTCATACCAAACATGCTAGCTCTTTCAGTCGCGGGGGCGTTATTATGTGATAATCAATGCCACTATTCGATGGTAAAAGAGCAGCCCAAGAGTTAGCGGTGGGTGGTGATAACTAGCTGCCTTCCCTCTAGTCTTACACTGCGAAATTAATAACTGCTAGCGCAGATAGCCCTCGAGTAGCTTTGCGCGAAATTCAAAAATAAACAAACAATCAGTTAGTGAGCTATAAAGTCATCTAGTTATTACGTTTGTTTTCCATCAACGCGAGGGAAATTAACAACCACTTTTGCTTGCACTATTAGTCAAACAATAATTTCTTCTCAATCAACGTTTGTAAGGTAAGGCCTGCAAATGAATTAACTTGTATTAAAACTAAAAGGGAAATAGATTGATTTGTTGTAATCACATGGAGGACTGCATTTGTCATTATTTTTATCAAACAATCCAGTTCATACCAGGATTTATGAACTTAATATTTTCCTCTGTTTTCTTTTGACAAGTAAAATAGTTTCGATTACACTATGGAACACAAATTTTGTTCCTGGATAGTATGTGTTATTTCTTTATTTGCATATTTTGTAAAAGTATAGAAAATGGCCATTATTCCCTTCAAACTTTGCTTTTGTGATCTGGATAATGAAATTAACCTTTTTTATGTAAAAACTGGCAAATTTGCACATTTTTATTTGCATAAGGTCTGAATAAAACAACATATGAATCAAAATTTACATGTACTTATACTAAAGTTATACAAAAATAAACAATAATGTTTAGAAGTGAGTAGTTTTTTCGAGATTTGCGACTGTAATGTAAACCAATTTCACGTATCAGCCCCCAAATATAGTCTCCCATCATGTTTTCGTTAAACTCTCCTTGGTAGCGGCGTTCAAAGTCCAGTATATCTTGGTGGAAGAGCTCGCCTTGCTCCTCTGAGTATGCTCCCGTGTTCTCGTTGAATTTATCAAGATGAGCGTCCAGGACATGGACTTTCAGGGACATTCTGCAGCCCATTTTGCCGTAGTTCTTCACCAGAGCCTCAACCAGTTACACATAATTTTCGGCCTAGGGATTGCCCAAGAAGCCCCGAACCACTGCGACAAAGCCACCCTAAGCTTTTTTCCCTTTCCTACTGAGCATCTTGGGAAATTCTATACACTCCAGGATATTTTTTATTTGTGGTCCAACGAAGACACCAGCTTTGACCTTTGCCTCAGACAGCTTAAAAAAAAGTGTTGAAGGTGCTTGAAGGCTGCAGACTCTTTATCAAGATCTGTGACAAACTGTTTCATAAGACCCAATTTTATGTGCGATTGTAATCTGGATCTTTAACATCTACTTCCTCTTATGATTTGCTGTTCTCTTCTAAGGATGGCTGCTTTCTCTCTGGTGGAGTGGATACAGTGAGCTCAGGAAAGTTTGGCATTGGGGCGACGGTTGATGGAAGGTCCGGATACATGATAGCAGATGCATTCTTGCCGGCCTGACGTTTAGAAGGTCCACCATGCAGAAATAGCAATTGCTTGAGTGGTCAGTGGGTTCACGCCAAATTTTTGGAATAGCGAACTTCATGGCTCTCTTTTCCCTTCTGTACCATCCTGCAAAAGAGCAAAATAAAATTGTTATTATTAAAAAAATAAATTTATTTCATCCACAACTAATGTGTAAGAGATTCATGCAAAATATTTTGTATGTGATATGTTTCTATACTATTGGAAATTTAAAAAAAAATAATTAAAAGATATTTAGATTTTAAAAGGTCTAAAAGCCCTCCGCTAATATAGCGGTAAGTCTACAGATTTACAACGCTAAAATCAGGGTTTCAATTCCCTCTCGGTGGGATCAGCAGATAGCTTGATGTGGCTTTGCTATAAGAAAACACACATACACACACACACACAAGGTCTAAAATTTGTATAATATAAAATCTTACTATTCAATCAAGCAAAAATTGTCCGTCTTATCTTCTAGAGTTTTCTTGCAGTGCTTGCAGGTAAAATTAGGTGCTCAGGGTTTGTTTTGTTCTCCGACAGGCATGCCGAAATATGCCTTGTATGCTTCCCACATTTTAGCAGATGGTGTCACAGAGTACGTTTTCGTTCTTGTCTTGATAAATTGGCCCCATATATAGCAGAATGCGTCTGGAGAATGCTTGCAGCTTCTTGATGTCATCTCTGATAAAATCAGATAGGTCTATGTGTTCACTTAGGCAGCTAGAACTAAACTGAAGTGGTGAGTGGCAAGCACCTGTTTCTATATTACTATGGAAAGTTCAAGAAAATTCTAAAAGGTTCTTGGAAATTCTCGTAAGTTTTACAACATTCTAGAAAATTCTTGTAAGTTCTACAACATTCTAGAAAGTTCTTGAAAATTCTTATAAGTTCGAGAAAATTCTCTATCAGCTACTCAGCACTGAATCTACCTGGAATGTTATGGAAAATGGGTAAATTTGAAACTTGGTCACAAAAGCAAGATTTGAAGAAAAAAATAGTTTTTTTTCCATTTACTTTAGGCATAAGCAATTGGGAAATAACATTTTCTGCCCAGGAACAAGAAAAAGTAAAAACTTTGTTACATAGTGATATCTGGAATGTATGTTGACGTGTTTAATTTTGATAAGCTTCTACATTTTTATTTATCACTAGCTGTCAGTAGAAGAAACATTAGTATCAATTTGTAAAATAAATAAAAGGTATCGATAACTACAACTATATTTAACAACTGCCTGGTATTTATAATACATTTTTATACCGTTTCTAATTTCTTCGTGATGAATTAAAAAAACTGAAGTTTATCTTCATCCTACTAGAAAACTTGAATACTTAAGTACGAAATTTTCAGAGCATAGTTTATACTTGGGGAAATTTAATAGAACATTTAGTTTATCAAAAATTCGAATGTTCAATGGAGGTCATTAGAATATCAATAGACTAAAAATTTCATTATTCAGTGAAATGATAAAACATAACGTTTGCCATATTTTATTTTCTTTCATAATAAATTTAACTAGTCATTAGATAAAGTTGGAAATAGACGAATGCTAACATACATTATAACAGTTCTGAATTTAAAATTAAAGGTATTAGAAACAGGTATTAGAAATCTAGAATATCTACTGCTTGTTGACAAGTTACATTATTTGATTCCTCTCTGACTATGAAAATATAACATACAAGACTAGTCATCTTAAGGAACTACGAATGACTTTTCTTCTGTTTGATAAATGTTTGTTTGTTTTTGAATTTCGCACAAAGCTACTCGAGAGCTATCTGTGCTAGCCGTCCCTAATTTAGCAGTGTAAGTTTAGAGGGAAGGCAGTAAGTCATCACCACCCACCGCCAACTCTTGGGCTACTCTTTTACCAACGAATAGTGGGATTGACCGTAACATTATAACGCCCCCACAGCTGAAACGGCGAGCATGTTTGGCGCGGTGGGGATGCGAACCCGCGACCCTCAGATTACGAGTCGCACGCCTTAACACGCTTGGCCATGCCGGGCCCTTTTGATAAATACTATCACCAGTAGTCTGACAGATCTACTTTGTCTGGTAAAAGTGTTTAGCAGGTCTTCTTGGTTTAGTACATATTGTTACCAGTAGTCTATGAGCTGTACTTAGAGTCTGGAGCATACTATTTATAGTGGTCTATTATGTCTAAGTGTCTGGTACATACTGTTAACACTAGTCTATCAGGTCCGCTTGGTTTAGTACATTCTGTTACCACTAGTCTAACAGGTCCGCTTGGTTTAGTACATTCTGTTACCACTAGTCTAACAGGTCCGCTTGGTTTAGTACATTCTGTTACCACTAGTCTAACAGGTCCGCTTGATTTAGTACATACTGTTACCACTCGTCTAACTGGTCCGCTTGATTTAGTACATACTGTTACCACTCGTCTAACAGGTCCGCTTGGTTTAGTACATTCTGTTACCACTAGTCTAACAGGTCTGATTGGTTTAGTACATATTGTTACCACTAATCTAACAGGTCTGTTTGGTTTAGTACATACTGTTACCACTCGTCTAACAGGTCTGTTTGGTTTAGTATATACTGTTACCACTAATCTAACAGGTCCGCTTGAGTTAGTACATTCTGTTACCACTCGTCTAACAGGTCTGCTTAGCCTTGTACATATTGTTACCAGTAGTCTGTGAGGTATGTTTAGATTCTGGTACATGCTGTTACCAGCAGTCTATCAGGCCTGATTAAAGTATTTGTACTGCTGGGAAATATATAAGTTTGAAAAGATTAAAAAATGCCGACCTGATATAAGGTTGTTCAAATTAATATGCTTTTAATTTATTTTTGTCTGTAACAAATATATTTAAATTGTGCTTCCATACTATTGATAAATAATATGATATTAAATGAATTATACGTAAGACTAAGTTTATTTGTAAACATTTGAATGTAAAACTGTCGTAACAATTTGATGCTTTTCATCCCTTTACTCTCAAAAATAAGAAAAAACGAAAGTTTTGTGTATGATACTTCTTGTCATTGACAGTCTGTTTGTAAATACCAGGATTTTTAAACTGCTTCTTACCTTCTGATGCATACAAACGTGTCACATCTTATGGTTTAAAAGGTGAGGTAGCAACTGGAGAAACTGTACAAGATTGACAAGGGTTTCTTCTTGAAACCTCTATGCTTGTTTACTCAGAAGCGTGTTTACTCTTCCAAATTGGAGAAAATAAACGTCAAATGTGCTTATTAGGTTATGAACACAGAAGTTTTAGATGACCTGACAACATTTATGACAGCAGGAGAATCGTGGCTCTTCAGGCAACGAAGTCGCTCATGGAATTTGTCTCAAATTGAGTTGAAGTACAAGACATATATAACAGTCAGCATAATGTCCATTTTTGTAAATAACATGAGAAATCCTTCTCCAGTGTAGACGATCCACGTTTGGACTAATTAGGAAATAAACTTATTGGGTAGATGAAAAATGCAAAGCTCTTAAAAACTGATTAGCTGCCCGAGATTCACAAAGTATTTATTTCTCTCACTAATCAACAGTCAAATATAATCGTCACTTCTTAAGAATTGGATTTCCTTTGTCCTTACCCATATAGTCACTATTGTACCTGTAGAGCGATTGTTAGAAAGTGTTGCGAATGCAACGATATCAGAGCTTTAAGCATTTGAATTGTCTTTTAAAATAGGCAATGCGGTTGCTTATCGATAGCAGAGCAACTTTAACAGAAAAGCAAAATGAAAATCTATTTAGTATTTTTGCTAAATTGTTCTAAACCAGTTAAGAATAGATCAGTAAAAACTGGAGATACAATTATCGTAACAGTTTAAAATATACTTTTGGGCAATGTTCCAGTCGTATAAGTGAACGTACTCGTCCATTTTAATGTTACTATGCAAAGTTACGTCGTTAAAGTTGTTACAAGAAAATCTTAGTTTTTCTGGTTATCACAGAACATTAACTTATCCTGACTCTTAAGTAGTGTTTTACGCACTTATTAAAAATTGAATCCTAGGTGCTCAAGATGCTCACAACTTCAAATTGCAATCTTAATGCAGTAAGTCTAGTATTTGTTTTGCCTCGCTTGAAAGAAATCAAAAAGTTTTAAAACTTAGTGTCAAGTGTAAGTAAAACATATTGCTTAGCTTGTAAAGCTCGGAATTTCCAGATATTATTAGATATGAGCGTACTTTAACTACTGCCAACTTCATGGTATGAAAATGTATTAGATGCACCTTGAATAATTGTGCTAGGAGATATATCAACCAATGCTGAAAAAAAGTAAAAAAAAATCTTCACGATAAACCACCGTCAAAAAGAATAAAAAAGGTGCTAAAACTTTGAACACATTCCAAGTTTTTTATTATAATATTTAATTACGATTTATTCCTCGTAATTCGTTATTGTATTGTATTTCTCATTGCTGTTATTTTTTATATTGAATAATTAACCACTCATAACAATGTATATTATGCTTGTTTGTTTTGCATGTTTCAACACATTTTTTTTTTTGAATTTATACTACCTGTAATGCCAGAATTCATACGTTCATATTATACTGTTATATTGTTAAATTATATATACATATGTATGTATGTATGATGTTAAGTATATTATAACATTATTGATTTGTTTTATTATAATATCAAATAAATCTGCTTTTATATAAGACATCTACAACAGGGGTGTGCAACATTTTTCGTCGGTGGGCCATATAACCAACTTCATCAATCAAGCGGGGCCACTTAAAAAACAAGCTTATTCGTGTACATGCACAATAAATTAAAAAAAAATCTCAAAATGCAAGCAATAATATTTTATATTTTTGCATGAGTGATCATTTTAGTGCGACACTTGAAATTTAGAGTCCTTGCAGAGCTTGTCAATATCAGCTTTGACAGAAGTGGTTGCCACTCTTAACTGACTGGTCAAATGTTCATCAGTCAGCTGACTTCTACATTTGGTTTTGATGAGCTTCATTTTGGAGAAAAATTGCTCACAGCAGTAGGTGCTACCAAAAAGGGAGGCAATTCTTTGTGCATGACGGGACAAATTGGGAAACTTTTCACGTACACAGAGTTTGTAAAAAGTCTAGCAAACTGTTTTCAGAGAATTTCCTTTTAGTGTCCATGTCAGCCTGCAGTTCAATGAGTTCCATTTGGCAATCATCAGGACTGTCTTCCACTGCCAAATCAAAAGGTTGAGCGAACAATTTCAATCTAATTTCAGTTTGTCTGAAATCTGGAAATCTGTTTGCAAACTCATCACGCAGCTTTTGTACACTGGTTCCATATTTGGTGCAATCCAGATTAGGAAATTCCAGTTTCCTGGTTGCAAGACATGTAAAATGGGTCAATATGGCTCTTCTCAACTGAACCTGGAAAAGTTCCAATTTCTTCTCAAAAGCACAAATATGCTCAAACAACTTATTCACAAGTTGACTTTTCCCTTGTAGTTTTAAGTTTAAATCAGACAGATGCTGTGTAATGTCTGTGAGGAATGCTAAGTCATTCAGCCAGTTCTCATTGCTCAAGAAGTCCACATTCTGACGTTTGCTCTCCATGAAGAACTTAATCTCCTCTCGCAGATTCCAGAATCTCTTCAAAGTAGCAGCTCTACTAAGCCAACGTACAGCAGAGAAGTACAAAACATCTGAATACTCACTGTCCAGCTCATCTAAAAAGTTTTAAATTGTCGATGATTTAATCCTCGTGTTCGAATATAATTTACGCATTGGACGACATTTTTC
This sequence comes from Tachypleus tridentatus, assembly GCF_004210375.1. Classification (NCBI taxonomy): domain Eukaryota; kingdom Metazoa; phylum Arthropoda; class Merostomata; order Xiphosura; family Limulidae; genus Tachypleus; species Tachypleus tridentatus. Next base: position 79,837,444 of record NC_134834.1, on the reverse strand, counting down.
ATGACTTCTGCAAAATCCAGAACGTTGGTGCACAAGCTCTCTTGGTGAATAATGCAATGGCTTACAACTACGTCTTGTGCTCCAATTGCAGTTAGAAATTTCTTGGTGAATCCATTTGTCCTACCTGTCATGGAAGGAGCACCATCTGTTGTAACACCACATAATTTATAAGGATTCAGTTCAAACTTTTCTACAACCTTAAGCACTTGTTCACAAATATCCTGTCCTGTGGTTGTGGAGGAAAGGCTTGCCATATCTAAAACTCTTCGAAAACATCAAAGCCTGCAGTAACAGCTCTGATGAAAATGACAAGTTGGGATGTGTCATTGATATCAGTGCTTTCATCAAAACCAGACTGAAAGCTTCACACGAATTCAATCTCTCTTTCAAAGTTTCTTTGATGTCCTCTGAAAGATCTTTTGTCCTGCGTGAGACAGTAAAGCGGGAAAGGCTAGTTTGCTCCACCAAATATTTTTCTCTGGACATGCATATTCTGTGAATATTGTTAAACAATTTTAATAAATTCTCCATCACTGAAAGGCTTTCCCTTTTCTGCCATACATTCACAAAGCTTAAAACTCAGTTTGTCACCAGTTCTGAATTTTTCTTGAAAGTGGTAAAACACCTTGTTGCTTTTCAATGGATGTTTTTAAATGTTCAATTTTGTCCTTTTGTGCCTGACCAACAATTTCATCAAACTGGGAGGAGTGCTTAGTTGCGTAATGTCGCTTAATATTGTACTCTTTCATGACTGCAATTGTAGTTTGACATACGAGGCAGACAACACCTTGATTATGTGGGACAACAAGATATTTTGTGCACCATTCACTGTTGAATAACCTTCCCTCATCATCAATTTTCGTTTCTTAACTGCTGACATTTTACTAGCCCTGAAATCAAAACAAAATTATTCTCACGAAAATAGCAAAGTAGAAAAAACATAGAATTTATTTACACATGGAACCTCTTATGGACAGAAACACATGTTTCTAAATTGGCATCCCGATCATAGCCTTCCGGTACTTAAATTAATTGAGAATAGCAAAATACAGTGTGACCTCGCCTATTCGCGGTTCGCCATTCGCGGCCCGCATATTCGCGGGTTATGCGCGAACTGCGTTTTGTAGGTCACAGAGACTGAAAGGGCTTTTCGAGGAGATTTCTGTTATATTTACTCAATCAAGCCGTTTTTATCAATTGTCGTCTTCACCAAACAAGATTGGACTGCTATTGGCTGACTGCCTCAGCTTCCCCAACAACGCAAACGGCAAAGCACAGCCCGGTAACGCACGGTACAATTTAGTGAAATACATAACAGTATGCAATATTGCTACATTATTACTGCATCAATGAGTATAAGTATCATTAGTGTTTGGGAAGCAGTTCATATAGTATATAATCGCATACATATACGTTTTAAAACTGCGTCCAATATTCGCGGTTTTTCGCTATTCGCGGGAGGGTAAAGAACGTAACCCCCGCGAATAACGAGGTCACACTGTACATAGAATCAGATGCATCTGAAAGCATAAATTTTAATAAATTCAGTAAAGTCACAACAATATGCTAAATAATAATCAATTTACCTTCAATCTCTTGTAGTAACTGTAAAAGGTAATAAAATTTTCACCAATAATGAATGACGGACAGCAGAGGTTAGGGAAAATTGTCGCCAGCAAGCGAAGGCGAGGTTCAGGACATGACGTTGAGTCGTAGACAATAGTGCTAGTGCACGTCACCTATTCATGCCCCAAGGAGGCCGACCAATCGAATTCGGCCTGCTCCTCTCTAGCAAAGATAATTTTAGAAGTTTGTCGAGTCGAAGCCTGGGAATCCCGTAGGATCGATGCTTTTAAAAATATTCCATTTGCGTTGGATTACAGATCAGGCCACATGGTTAGATTACAACAACTAGGGCCACACTAAATGGCTTGGCGGGCCGGGTTGCGGGCCGCCTGTTGCACACCCCCTGATCTACAAACTTGCTCTTTTTTGGGTTGATGGTTCATAGGTTGTAATGTTCCTGGTGGCGTCTAATGGAATAGGATGGTTTTACGTGGAAATTAGAGTGCCCAGCTTGTGAGACGGGCAGATGAACAGCCATGTTTGCAGGTATAGAACTTAAAACAGAAGTGAATCAAGGCGCCAGATCAACTTTCATCTAAAAAGTCAGAAGAAAGAGGTGAATAGATTGAGTGAGTTAAAAATAAGAAAACTGTGTTTATAAATTTAAGTAGTGTTTTTCCTTGATTGGTTACGTATAAACTGATTAATGTTTCCACGTGTTTTAGGCCTAATAAACTTAGGTAGATTTTCTTTTTTTACGTTTTAACACCATTACCAAATACTGAAGCTGTGGACTAACTTATAAATAAGAATTAAATTATTTGTGTTTTAATAAAAATAATAGATCCTTAATTTTTTTTTTTAATATTTTGTAATTCTAATTTCAATGGATATCAATACACTTTTATTAAAACACAGTTTTCACTATTATAGACGAAATGTTAACAACATAAAACTTTCAATTTAGTATTTTAAAAAAATACATACGTAAATGCTAAACTTCACTTTCTGTATATCACAGGACACTTCTCTAGTCTAAACTATTTATTTCAACATTTCCTATGTAAAACCGACTCGCGTACACCACAAATATACGGCATCCCCAAACCTCATAAATCGGATTGTCCATTACGACCAATAATGTCCACATATGAATCGTTTAATTACAATCTTGGTAAATACATAGCATGGGCATTCTCCAAATAGGTAACATCAGCCAGCTCATTCATCAAAGACTCTTTTAATTTCAAGTCTAATCTAAATCAATTTAATCATAAAGCCTTGATGGCCAATTTCGATATTATATCCCTCTTTACAGAAGTTCCAACCACTGAAGCCTGCAAGATAGCCTTAGAACTCTATATTCGAGACCCTAACCCAACTATAGACATTCCCAGCAACCCTCATAGAATTCACCATGATAAAGACAAACTTCATGTTCAACAACCACAACTATATACAAACAAATGGCCTAAGCATGGATAACCCAGTATCACCAGTTCTAGGCAATATTTTTATGACACAAGTTGAAACACAATCAATTAACACAGCATTACATCCAACACTATTCTGGTACAGATATGTAGACAACAAGATTGCAGGATTCATATCTACAGAACACACACTTAATTTTTTCAATCATATTAACTCTATACATCCCAACATTAACTTCACATGTGAACAGGAAGAAAGCAATCAAATACCATTTCTTAACCTCAAAATTACAAGAACCAACACACAATTCAAAACGGAAATCCACCGAAAAATAACCCATACTGGACTATGCATTCCTTGGGACTCAGCACATGAAACAAAACAAAACTCAACATACTAAGAAACCAAATAAGCACAGCCATAAAACTATGCTCACCAGATAAAATTAACAATGAATTTAGACAAAATAAAAAATACTTCATCAACATCAATAAGTTTCCTCCACAAACTGTAGAAAACATTACACACACAAATATGACATTCCAGTTAATACCAAATTTATTCAAAAACCAGGCACAAAAATGAGGTCTATACTATGTAAAAACTACACTGACAAACATCACACCAACATTATTAATAAAATACAATGACATGTCACCCACTGTGATAACTGCACCAAGGCCATTCGACTTCTATATTGGAGAAAGGCACCTTTGAAAGTAATCTTTCTACAGATTCACCAACCATAATGTTCACCATGTTCACTGCAGCCAGTCAAATCAGTTCTGCGATTGTGTAAGGTTTTTTACATTTCATGACTCTATATGCCACCTTATAAGATTCTAGCAAAGCACTGCTTGTTTAAAAAATGTACCTTTTGTTCTTTCAGTTCTTTTAACTTTCTGGCAAAATAATCAAGGGATTTAGCCATGTAAGGATGATTGGTCTCTAAGTGGTATTTTAGTTTACTTGGAGCCAAAACTTTGAGATACAGTACAGACTGCAGACACTGTTCATGATTGACTTCTGAAGTAAAACTAAAATTGAGATATGTCATCATATTTCCAATATTTCTGTTTCTTTACAACTTTGCCACTGGTCTGTGGTTCGTCATCCTTTTCTTCGCTCCCACACTTCTTATTTATGTTCAAAAATCCATCAATTTTTGTGCACAAGGACTAAAAAATCATCAAAATAATTCACTGTAAGGTATTTTTGATAAGTTTATATTTGGGTGTGTGACTGCTTCAACAAAATTCAGTATGTTTAAAGTATAAGTTTATAATATGGTACTTTAGGTGTTTCTTTGTATTGGTTTATTTTAGGCTTGAGTTATTATACAAGTAAGGCTTCTTTAATTTTATGTTTGTTTCTTTATTTAGGTGAAGGTGACTTTTTGTGTTCTTTGAATCTGGTTTCCATTTTTCTACTTGTTTCTCCAATACAGAAGTCATAGCAGTTATCACATTTGTACAGGGTGGCCCGTAAGTTCCTACCCATTCATATGCTGTTATGTTATATTCAATTACGCATGTATTATAAACTTGTTTCGGTCTTTTGTTGTTGTTTTCTTCAGAGAAATATGGATGAGTGCGTAATTTACCATTTGAGTTGAGCACAAAATGTTTACATCTGGGCAAAGAATTCTCATTATTATGAAGAAATTGAATAAAACACTGCGCATGTGGGCAGCACTTAATGCTCGTTCATGTTATTGGCTAACTATGCACTCACTGTGTGAGATTATCTTAATGACACTTTTCCAGACAAATGGATAGGTCATGGTTCTGTAACATTTCAGGCACCCATGAAATGGCCTGCAAGAAGACTGGATTTGACAACATGCAATAACTCTCTTTGGGGATACATGAAGGACATTGTGTCTAAACAACCTTATAATATTAATGAGGAGATGAAGGTAGCTGTTACTGCACCATTTGGAACAATAACCCCTGCTATGTTGAGGAAAATGTCTCTCAGAACATCGTGTCCCATGTTATGCAGCGAGAATGAGGGACAGCACACATGCACTGGATACATAAGATATATGGACAGGTAGGGACTTACAGGCCACCCTGTATTTTATAAATAATGTTGGTGTGGTGTTTGTCAGTGTAGTTTTTACATAGTACAGACCTTAGTATTATGCTTGATATTTGAATAAATTTGTTATTAACTGGAATGTCATATTTTGTTACTAGTTTTTACCAAATGTTTATTTTTCTGCTGATGTCAGGAATATGTGGTATGCAGCAGTATATGGTTTTGTGATTTTCTAATTCATGGGGTATATTTACTTTTGTTAGTTGATTTTGCTTTTTGTCTAGGTGTGTGCGTATAATGTTTTCTACGGTTTGTGGAGGAAACTTGTTGTTGTTGATGAAGTATTGTTTTATTTTGTCTGTAAAGACGAATATGACATTGAAACTGGCCATTAAGGCTTTATGATTAAGGTTAGACTTGAAATTAAAAGACTTTGATGAATGAGCTGGCTGATGTTACATATTTGGAGAATGCCCATGCAATGTATTTACCAAGATTGTAATTAAACGATTCATATGTGGACATTATTGGTCGTAATGGACAATCTGGTTTATGAGGTTTGGGGATGCCATATATTTGTGGGTGCATGAGTCGGTTTTGCATAGGTAGGAATAAAGTGTTTGTGAAATTGTGTTGGCTTTCTTCATTTTTAGTAGTATTTTGTTTAGTTGCATTTCATGTCTGTTGGATTTGTGTGTATTGGTTTACATTTGTGTGTGTGTCTCATAGGATGTTCTTCATTTTTTTGGATGTATTCATTCGTGTTCATTATGACTATAGCGTTACCTTTATCTGCTCTTAGAATTTTTTTGTTTTTGTCTTGTTTTAGGTTTTTAATGGAATTAATGTCTCTTTTTGTAAGATTGTTTTTCAGCTTACTGTTTTGTGAAATTATATTGATGGCTTTGTGAGAAAATTCTTTGAAAAAATCATTTAAGATGTTTTTAGGTGTTTCTGGAAAATATAAATTTTTAATTTTTTGGGGGAAGTTTGGCTGTTGGATGTCAATAGAATTGTTGAAGTTGTCTTCTTTCTCTTGGTTGTTTTCTTGTTGTTTTTGTTTTCTGTGGAAAGTATCACAAGTCTCCTGGCTAGGTCTTCTAAACATTTTATTTCTAAGGTTGAGAGGTACCTAGGTACTATTGTTCTTTGTTAAGTAGATTATCTCGTCTGTATTTAATTGTCGGTTGGATCTGTTAATTACGAGGTTAGTCAATAGTTTGCCGTGTTGGTGTCTTCTGTTGTTTACATCATAGTTTTTCTATTTGTTTTTTGTTGTGGCAGATCTTTTTGCCCTGTCATTTCTAGTGTTGATTTGATTTATATTTCGTTGTATAAGTCTGCCAATCTCTCGCTCAAATACACGACTGCCTTCAAACATATGGTTAGCTGCCAGTAACCTTTTTCCTTGTGAACCTGACAATGACTGAAGAAGGTTGAAATGTTGTTCGCTCCTCTACATAGTTTTCTCTATCCATAACGGTCGTTTTTACACATTTTTTTCTACAAGTGGGTTTTCTCATCATCACAGAAAAACAATTCTTTCTTCTCACTAGTCTCTGAATTCGGTAGTTGTTGGATATAGGTTGCTAAGTGTTTTTAAATTTCTCAAATGGAGGATTTCAAATAAAACTTTTATAGAGTATATGTGTGTGTGCAGGTGAATAGCCAAACAATCATAAATAACTACTGATACCATAGAATTCTGTAATTTAAGCTTAGTATCTGAGATATATGTAAATGTAAAAAAAAATATGAAACTTTGAACAGGCTAAAGACACAACCTGTCTTCTTGAAATCTTGGATCCAAAGAATGTTGTAGCCTTTTCATGGATTGATGTGACTGAAAAACCACTTTAGAGACATTCTAAGCTGTTGATTTGTTTTTCACAAAGCAGATGGTGTCGAAAATGCTTATTTTATATTCGATTTTGTCCACTTGACATTCCATTTAATGAGCTAAAATGAAAGCAAAAATTAAAGACATATGAAAATCAAACACACCATCTATTAGAGCAAAAAATTATCTACCAAATGACATGAAATATTTTGCATTGTTTTAAACGAAAAAGCGTTTCATTTATGAATATATTTTTTAACTTGAAAAAAAACACATCTATTGAATTATTCCTCAACCCAATAGATAAGGAAACATGCCAAAACATTTCTTAATTCTTAACTGTGCCTTTGTGATGTAAACTTATTGTATACTCGTATGACAATTGTACTACTGTAGTTAATGTTAAACAACCAAGTTTTGAGAACAATGGTTGTTTTTCTCTTGTTTTTTTTATACAACATATCTGTACAAATAATTTTGATTCTCCAGCTGTTTAGAAATGTTTTACTTATTGTAAGAAAATAAACATTGCTTGCAGTTTTAGAAGTTTTTAATGAATTAGATACAGATTTCATTATTCGGTTGATTTGTGTTTGTTATTTCATTAATATGTTTATTTTATAAAATATTGAACTTGACATTAGAATAAGACAACTGCAAATAAAAAATACCATAACCTTTCTTTATAAGCCGAGGAGATGCTATTGTAATTGTGCATCTCCTGACTAAAAGAAAGGAGATAAACGTAACACAAAGAACCATATGTAGTTTGTATTCTGCTATGGGTCAACTGTTACAACATATTGATGTTACCATACTTGAGCTATATAGTTTCTTCTATTAGTTTATGGCTGTACGATATTTATGTGTATATGAGTGCTTTAACAATTTTCAGTGTTTAATATATGAGAAGATTATGAACAAAATTCAGTATAAGTTTATAATATAGTACTTTAGATGTTTTTATTATTTCTCATGAATGTTTCGTACTTGTTAGTAGTTTGTGCTTTGGATGCTTTAATTAAAATTAGAATATTTCATACACTATTGGTTTAATATTCAGTGTACTTTATAAAAACTATGATAATCCTGATTTATACCAAACTACATTATTTTTAGTAAGTTATATTTTTATAGAAGTTTTTGTATGTTTTGTAAGTTCAAAAAAAAAAGTTTTATAAAATGTCTTTAATTTGCATCTTTCTTGCAGGTTTGATGTATGAAACACTGTTCGGATGAAGTGTACGTCATCTTCATAAGTGATGAGGTTTGTTTTGTCAACATCATTTTAGTGCTTTAAGTATGAACGTAAATCCCAAGACATTATTAATTTAGGGAAGTGTATGTATGTATGTATGATGTGAATTTAATGACAGATTGATTTCAAATCATAAAATATACTAGTTTGAACAAGAGAAACTAAATTACTGTTGTTTCAAAAATTTAGAATCTGATGTGCTTAAGTTGTTCCATTTGTTAGTGATTTCTTTTTTCGTGTCACTCATCATCTTCCTTGTCTTCAAAGACTAGAACAATTAGGTCCAACATTACATAAATTGTATTGAAGTGGTGTAAGTGCACCTGTTACATATCTGGTAATATAGAACTAACCTTTAGCCTTTCTTGTTTGTCTGTGATTTAGTGGACTAATACAGGGTGAGCCAAAAGTAGGTGGACAGCATTTGGAATAGGTTTATGTATCGGTTATATTAATGCAATTGTATATTATAACTATGTTGCAACTATATTATTTGTGTTATATAATTACAATTGTATAATTACATTTGTTTTAATTTAATCTGTTTTCTTTTTTTTTTAGATGATCCAGACAGGCGACTGCAATTTAGTGAAATTATGCTGAACAAGATTGAAGAAAACCCAGGAATTTTAGATAACATTGTGTGGAGTGATGAAGCTTCTTTTAAATTATCCGGTCATGTCAATAGACATAATTGTGTTTACTGGTATAGTGAGAACATGCATTTAACATTAGAAGAACAGCTAAATCAGCCTGGTGTCAATGTTTGGGGTGGTATTTCAAGTTCTGGTGTTTATGGACCATTTTTTTTGGACGGAACAATTACAGGAGATAATTATCTCGAAATTCTAAGGAATCAAGTTGTTCCCCAGTTACAGCAACAACCTAATTTACATGACTTTTATTTTCAACAAGATGGGGCCCCTCCACATTATTCCAAAGGAGTTGGTGAGTATCTTGATGAAACATTTCCATTGAAATGGATTGGTGAAGAGGTCCAATCGATTGGCCGGCACGTTCACCGGACTTGACCCCTATGGATTTTTTCTTTTGGGGAGTAGTCAAGGAAAAAGTTTATAGTCAAAAACCAAGAAGTGTCGGTGATTTAAAAAATTACGTAAGAGATGCATTTCAAGAAATTAATGCCCAGAGTGACTTGTGCAAAAAGGTTTGTCGAAGCGTAAGAGGTAGACTTCAAAGCTGTGTAAATCAAGAAGGAAATCAATTTGAGCATTTGCATTAATAAATAACATTTTATTTTCATTAATATAATTGTCTTATTACATATAGTTGTACGTATACGTGATCTCTAAATAAATGTTTTTTTACTGTCCACCTACTTTTGGCTCACCCTGTATTTTATAATACAGTCACATTATTATACACATGTATATCAATTAATAAACTTATTTTTCTTTAAATATTAAACAATAAATTGAAGAAAAGCAAACAATTCTCTTCAATCTACAGTCTTTGAACTTGGTTACTGCTGGGCACAGGGTAAGTTTTTTAAAATTTCTTAAGTAGAGTGTATCAAACAAAATTTTTAAGGTACTTGTATGTGCAGTTGAACAGCCAAACAATCATAAATAACCACTGATACCATAGAATTCTACTATAATTTAAGCTTAGTATCTAAGATGTATGTAGGCTTTATATTCTAGCTTGTAAATATCAATACTTGAAGTTCCTAATTTTTAACAGAACTATAGACTTAGTATTTTGATACCACGAACATCTAATTTTAAACAGTGCTACATACAACATACCACATGACTCACTAAAATCTATATTTAGGTGTATTCTTAATTTAAAAGTAACTATTAAAAGAAATTAAATTGTATAAATATTTAAATTTGAATCCTAATCTACAATTTTATTATAAACTTGTTCACATAAATTCATGAAACTGAAGTTCAATAAAATTTTGAATGCAAGTCAACAAGATGTTGTGGCCTTTGATCTGTAATCCATCACGTGAGGGTTGATCTATAAGAATTATTTTCACAAGAGTCGGCTATATCCTGAAACTTTATTTTCAGAAGTGTCGGGTTATTTGTAACCAACATAGAGACAGCTGAGACATTAGCATAAGTAATGTTATTCTTGACCATTGAGAGACTCCAATAATATTTGTTTCATTTGGAACTGCACCAATTAAGCACTGCCTTTGTGCATTCTAAAATACCATTATTTTTTCACCTTTTAGGAATGTTTCTGTAATATTATGCCCTTCCTTATTAAGATTTAACACAAAATACATAAACATAGGTGACCTCGCTGCCTGTCTCCAAAAGTTAAGAAAATTAATAACAACCATGTCAAAACATTTCTTAATTCTTAACTGTGAACTTGATACAAAACCTTATTGTATACTCTTACGAAAATTGAACTACTGTAGTTAATGTTGAACAACCATGTTTTGAGAAATGTGACCGTCATATCCTTTTATATTTTAATATAACCAACGTGTACAAATAACTTTGAATCTCCAACTATTTAGAAATGTTTCACTATTTCTAAGAAAAGAAACATATTTGGTTGATTTGTGTTTATTTCAGAAATGTGTTTATTTTATAAAATATTTAACTTGATATTAGAATAAGACAACTGCAAATAAAAAAAATACCATAACCTTTCTTTATAAGCCGAGGAGATGCTATTATTTGTAATTGTGCATCTCCTGACTAAAAGAAAGGAGATAAACGTAACACAAAGAACCATATGTAGTTTGTATTCTGCTATGGGTCAACTGTTACAACATATTGATGTTACCATACTTGTGCTATACAGTTTTTTTTCTATTAGTTTATGGCTTTAAGATATTTTGATTATTTTTGTGTGTCATCCCTCTAGTTTGTCACTGGAAACCGGTATAATACGAGATAGATAACCCTCTGGTAGCTGTGCGTGAAATTGAAGAAAACATATCAATGCCTCGCATTATCACTGTGTTGTTTTTGGATGAAAAGAGTGCTAGTTAAAGCCGTAATTATGGGCATGCATGTTTTTCACGATAGTTAGACGTAAATGAATTTTAGTCGCTTATTTCTTTCTAGGTTCAAAATTCTACAAAACGTTTAACCTAAGTTTGGTCGTCGTTACTTTGTCTGTTACGACAAATCCTGTATATTTATGATATTTTAAACTCAGGCTAGCTTCTATTCAAAACACTGTGAAATTCTCTCTCACAATCAGAATTCCTTTTCACGGTACCGGAAATGATCGGAAAGAAATCTTAAGGTTAATTCTTAAAGGTTTCCTTGATTAATTATATTTTTATAAGACTTAATTAATTATAAAATCCTTCGCCAGTTTCTAAAAGGCATTCACATCTGTTGTTATAATGAATGGCCTATATAGTATTCCGACCACTGCTGTGTTTGTTGTGTTCTAGCAAGCCAGAAGATCTCTGGATTGGGTGAAAGGCGTTGTCAGTATTGGATATAATGAATAAAGTTTGCTTGAAATACTGTTATTAGACGCCATCCTAATTCTTGAAAAGCGGGGCTATTAAATAACATATAAACAAACTGAAAATTAATGATCTCATACCAACTTACGTCGAATATGATGTTAGTCACTATCATCGCATCGGTTGCTATGACTTCAATCTGTTTGTTTATATCTACAAAATAATATGTTAAGAAACGAAAGACGCCAAATATTTTGAAGTCACAAACATTAAGCTATGATAAAATAATTATACCTACCGTACCAATACGCGTAAAGTTGTACAAGGGCTATCTGCAATATTCGTCTATAATTTTGGATCGATAGACTAGAGGAAAAACCCACAGTCAACATTACCCACCGAAAACTCATGAACTACTCTAATCTAATAGTGGAATATGACAGCCATTCTTATAACACACTCCCAGACTCAAAGAGTAGAGCGTGCTTTTATGACAATGGCACGCGAAGCACGGGCCTAAATAATGAGTTTTCAGCATCAATAATAACATTAAATCTTATCATAACAAAACCACTTTTTTTATCACTGGTCTTCCAGCATCGTTGTGGTATATCATGTAGAGATATGTGATAACAGTAAATAAATTAGTGCTTCTATATATTCAGTTTTTTATACAGTAATTAGAACCTTGCTTTTTTTTTCCTCAAAGATTTATAAGTCCACGAGGCCTTACAAAAACCATGTATATGCCGAATAAGCCTAAAATTGAATAATAATTTAAGAAAAATGTTTATTTCCGCTGGAGTTATGAAAAACTAAATAAATATTTTTTTTCCTTTTTTACGATAGTCCAGCTGCGACGCAATTTTAGGCTGTTGCCCAATAATTTCTAAACCCCTCGAGAAAAATATCAGTATATGAAGTGCGACTTTGACACGCATTACTTGAATGTATGTGTGTGGTTATATATACACACGTATGTATGATGTAATCAAAGAAAATCCTCGCACCATCTGGTGTACATCTAACAATATTTAGTGGAGTTGAGAAGAACATAAATAGTTTTGCGAAACCCTAAGTTCTCTTTATTCCAGAAGCAAACACGCTTTAATCGGCAAAAAATATGCAATCTCACTTTGCCATAAAATTTGAAGAATAATAATCTCATAACATATAAGTAAAACTTTGATTTTTGTATTAGATATTCAGGACTAAATATAATCGTTCACAACAATTTAAAATCCCAACAATGGGCATTATCGAATACTGAAATATTTTTTATGCTTCTTCGAAAGATGGCAGCACGTTACAGAACAATTGTGTCTTAAATCTATGGCAAAACGAGATTTGTTGTAAAATTCACCTGTCAAACAATCTATTAATTTTTAAACACATTTCTAGTTTATGTTTTGCTCAGGATCAATTCGCAATGATAAATTACATTTCAATCGACAATACAAATGGCTTGTAATAAGCATTTTAATTTGGTGCATTAAAGCAAAATAAATGATGCTGAAAGTAGAAAATATTTTGAGTTGTATAAAAATGACATTAACCTTTTTATCTCTTATTGTTGTTTTAACATACGTTTTTGGATTTAATTTAGATGTTTGTTACTAGAGAGAATTTGTCATAACATTTTCTGAAAATTTCAGGAAAACTAGAAATTACGAAAATGAATAATAATATAATTGGCTGAAGTCAACGAGCTATTCAATTCAGTTCTCGTCAGCGAGTTGTTCAACTCCGTGATTCAGTTAGTAAGATGGCCCGGCATGGCCAAGTGGTTAGGGTGCTAGACTCGTAATCTGAGGGTGGCTGGTTTGAATCCCCGTCATACCAAACATGCTAGCTCTTTCAGTCGCGGGGGCGTTATTATGTGATAATCAATGCCACTATTCGATGGTAAAAAGAGCAGCCCAAGAGTTAGCGGTGGGTGGTGATGACTAGCTGCCTTCCCTCTAGTCTTACAGTTCGAAATTAATAACTGCTAGCGCAGATAGCCCTCGAGTAGCTTTGCGCGAAATTCAAAAATAAACAAACAATCAGTTAGTGAGCTATAAAGTCAGCTAGTTATTACGTTTGTTTTCCATCAACGCGAGGGAAATTAACAACCACTTTTGCTTGCACTATTAGTCAAAGAATAATTTCTTCTCAATCAACGTTTGTAAGGTAAAGCCTGCAAATGAATTAACCTGTATTAAAACTAAAAGGGAAATAGATTGATTTGTTGTAATCACATGGAGGACTGCATTTGTCATTATTTTTATCAAACAATCCAGTTCATACCAGGATTTATGAACTTAATATTTTCCTCTGTTTTCTATAACAAGTAAAATAGTTTCGATTACACTATGGAACACAAATTTTGTTCCTGGATAGTATGTGTTATTTCTTTATTTGCATATTTTGTAAAAGTATAGAAAATGGCCATTATTCCCTTCAAACTTTGCTTTTGTGATCTGGATAATGAAATTAACCTTTTTTATGTAAAAAACTGGCAAATTTGCACATTTTTATTTGCATAAGGTCTGAATAAAACAACATATGAATCAAAATTTACATGTACTTATACTAAAGTTATACAAAAATAAACAAGAATGTTTAGAAGTGAGTAGTTTCTCGAGATTTGCGACTGTAATGTAAACCAATTTCACGTATGAGCCCCCAAATATAGTCTCCCATCATGTTTTCGTTAAACTCTCCTTGGTAGCGGCGTTCAAAGTCCAGTATATCTTGGTGGAAGAGCTCGCCTTGCTCCTCTGAGTATGCTCCCGTGTTCTCGTTGAATTTATCAAGATGAGCGTCCAGGACATGGACTTTCAGGGACATTCTGCAGCCCATTTTGCCGTAGTTCTTCACCAGAGCCTCAACCAGTTCCACATAATTTTCGGCTTAGGGATTACCCAAGAAGCCCCGAACCACTGCGACAAAGCCACCCTAAGCTTTTTTCCCTTTCTTACTGAGCATCTTGGGAAATTCTATACACTCCAGGATATTTTTTATTTGTGGTCCAACGGAGACACCAGCTTTGATTTTTGCCTCAGACAGCTTAAAAAAGAAGTGTTGAAGGTGCTTGAAGGCTGCAGACTCCTTATCAAGATCTGTGACAAACTGTTTTATAAGACCCAATTTTATGAGCGATTGTAATCTGGATCTTTAACATCTACTTCCTCTATGATTTGCTGTTCTCTTCTAAGGATGGCTGCTTTCTCTCTGGTGGAGTGGATACAGTGAGCTCAGTAAAGTTTGGCATTGGGGCGACGGTTGATGGAAGGTCCGGATACATGATAGCAGATGCATTCTTGCCGGCCTGACGTTTAGAAGGTCCACCATGCAGAAATAGCAATTGCTTGAGTGGTCAGTGGGTTCACGCCAAATTTTTGGAATAGCGAACTTCATGGCTCTCTTTTCCCCTCTGTCCCATCCTGCAAAAGAGCAAAATAAAATTGTTATTATGAAAAATAAATTTATTTCATCCACAACTAATGTGTAAGAGATTCATGCAAAATATTTTGTATGTGATATGTTTCTATACTATTGGAAATTTTAAAAAAAATTAATTAAAAGATATTTAGATTTTAAAAGGTCTAAAAACCCTCCACTATTATAGCGGTAAGTCTACAGATTTACAACGCTAAAATCAGGGTTTCGATTCCGCCTTGGTGGGATCAGCAGATAGCTTGATGTGGTTTTGCTATAAGAAAAGACACATACACACACACACACAAGGTGTAAAATTTGTATAATATAAAATCTTACTATTCAATCAAGCAAAAATTGTCCGTCTTATCTTCTAGAGTTTTCTTGCAGTGCTCGCAGGTAAAATTAGGTGCCCAGGGTTTGTTTTGTTCTCGGACAGGCATGCCGAAATATGCCTTGTATGCTTCCCACATTTTAGCAGATGCTGTCACAGAGTACGTTTTCGTTCTTGTCTTGATAAATTGGCCCCATATATAGCAGAATACGTCTGGAGAATGCTTGCAGCTTCTTGATGTCATCTCTGATAAAATCAGATAGGTCTATGTGTTCACTTAGGCAGCTAGAACTAAACTGAAGTGGTGAGTGGCAAGCACCTGTTTCTATATTACTATGGAAAGTTCAAGAAAATTCTAAAAGGTTCTTGGAAATTCTCGTAAGTTTTACAACATTCTAGAAAATTCTTGTAAGTTCTACAACATTCTAGAAAGTTCTTGAAAATTCTTATAAGTTCGAGAAAATTCTCTATCAGCTACTCAGCACTGAATCTACCTGGAATGTTATGGAAAATGGGTAAATTTGAAACTTGGTCACAAAAGCAACATTTGAAGAAAAAAATAGGTTTTTTTTCCATTTACTTTAGGCATAAGCAATTGGGAAATAACACTTTCTGCCCAGGAACAAGAAAAAGTAAAATTTTTTTACATAGTAATATCTGGAATGTATGTTGACGTGTTTAATTTTGATAAGCTTCTACATTTTTATTTATCACTAGCTGTCAGTAGAAGAAACATTAGTATCAATTTGTAAAATAAATAAAAGGTATCGATAACTACAACTATAGTTAACAACTGCCTGATATTTATAATACATTTTTATACCGTTTCTAATTTCTTCGTGATGAATTAAAAGAACTGAAGTTTATCTTCATCCTACTAGAAAACTTGAATACTTAAGTACGAAATTTTCAGAGCATAGTTTATACTTGGGTAAATTTAATAGAACATTTAGTTTCTCAAAAATTCGAATGTTCAATGGAGGTCATTAGAATATCAATAGACTAAAAATTTCATTATTCAGTGAAATGATAAAACATTACGTTTGCCATATTTTATTTTCTTTCATAATAAATTTAACTAGTCATTAGATAAAGTTGGAAATAGACGAATGCTAACATACATTATAACAGTTCTGAATTTAAAATTAAAGGTATTAGAAACAGATACATAACATAATGAGCTAAACATTTTCGGAAATAAAAGTGCAACAGAATTTGTGCATAACTGTTAGCTTTTATTGTTTATAACGGAAATGATAAATCGATATAATAATTTTTATGTTAAAAATGATATATGACAGTGCTTGTACATAAGATTACATAATAGACTTCAAATGGTCAAATGAATATTTTAATTTTTATAGCATTTTAAGCAGCTTTTCTGTAAGACATTATAAATGAGTAAACTTTACAAGAAATAAATGAGATACTCTATAAGAAATTGTGTATTATTAGGAGTTTATTTGTCTGTCTGGTGATAAAGCAGATAAAGGGAAAAAAACGTAGAAATGACAAACACAACCTTAAATGAATAGACCAAAACAGTTGTGATAAATTTTATATAAAAAAGATTTGAGTATTTCAAAGAATAAGTAAGGGTATATTTTCTATTTCAAGATAAACAGTAATGAAATATTTATAAATAGATAAATGTTTACAAAAATCAAAAAAGCTTTTGCATTATTTTTACATCACATTTCAATAGAGCATGTGATATATATTTACAGCTAGTTCATAAAACCGTCTTGAAAATATACACAGAAAGTACTTTTTTTTACCTTAAGTCTAACTGAGATGGTCTAGAACAGAGGTTCTTGAGCTAGAGGTGTAACATTTCTGTCAAGGTACTCAATATCTATAGATTCAATGTGTGGTGAACCTAAATCAGAGATGTGAAATGTTGTTGGGAGACTTTTGCTGAGCTAGTTTGGGAAATTTAGAATATCTACTGCTTGTTGACAAGTTACATTATTTGATTCCTCTCTGACTCTCTGACTCAGAAGAATGACTTTTCTTCTGTTCTTCTGATAAATGTTTGTTTGTTTTTGAATTTCGCACAAAGCTACTCGAGAGCTATCTGTGCTAGCCGTCCCTAATTTAGCAGTGTAAGTTCAGAGGGAAGGCAGTAAGTCATCACCACCCACCGCCAATTCTTGGGCTACTCTTTTACCAACGAATAGTGGGATTGACCATCACATTATAACGCCCCCACGGATGAAAGGGCGAACATGTTTGGTGTGAGGGGATTTGAACCCGCGACCCTCAGATTACGAGTCGCACGCCTTAACACGCTTGGCCATGCCGGGCCCTTTTGATAAATACTATCACCAGTAGTCTGACAGATCTACTTTGTCTGGTAAAAGTGTTTAGCAGGTCTGCTTGGTTCAGTACATATTGTTACCAGTAGTCTATGAGCTGTACTTAGAGTCTGGTGCATACTATTTATAGTGGTCTATTATGTCTAAGTGTCTGGTACATACTGTTACCACTAGTCTAACAGGTCCGCTTGGTTTAGTACATTCTGTTACCACTAATCTAACAGGTCCGCTTGATTTAGTACATACTGTTACCACTCGTCTAACAGGTCCGCTTGGTTTAGTACATTCTGTTACCACTAGTCTAACAGGTGCGCTTGGTTTAGTACATACTGTTACCACTCGTCTAACAGGTCTGTTTGGTTTAGTACATATTGTTACCACTAATCTAACAGGTTTGCTTAGTCTTGTACATATTGTTACCAGTAGTCTGTGAGGTATGTTTAGATTCTGGTACATGCTGTTACCAGCAGTCTATCAGGCCTGATTAAAGTATTTGTACTGCTGGGAAATAAATAAGTTTGAAAAGATTAAAAAATGCCGACCTGATATAAGGTTGTTCAAATTAATATGCTTTTAATTTATTTTTGTCTGTAACAAATATATTTAAATTGTGCTTCCATACTATTGATAAATAATATGATATTAAATGAATTATACATAAGACTAAGTTTATTTGTAAACATTTGAATGTAAAACTGTCGTAACAATTTGATGCTTTTCATCCCTTTGCTCTCAAAAATAAGAAAAAACGAAAGTTTTGTGTATGATACTTCTTGCCATTGACAGTCTGTTTGTAAATACCAGGATGTTTAAACTGCTTCTTACCTTCTGATGCATACAAACGTGTCACATCTTGTGGTTTAAAAGGTGAGGTAGCAACTGGAGAAACTGTACAAGATTGACAAGGGTTTCTTCTTGAAACCTCTATGCTTGTTTACTCAGAAGCGTGTTTACTCTTCCAAATTGGAGAAAATAAACGTCAAATGTGCTTATAAGGTTATGAACACAGAAGTTTTAGATGACCTGACAACATTTATGACAGCAGGAGAATCGTGGCTCTTCAGGCAACGAAGTCGCTCATGGAATTTGTCTCAAATTGAGTTGAAGTACAAGACATATATAACAGTCAGCATAATGTCCATTTCTGTAAATAACATGATAAATCCTTCTCCAGTGTAGACGATCCACGTTTGGACTAATTAGGAAATAAACTTATTGGGTAGATGAAAAATGCAAAGCTCTTAAAAACTGATTAGCTGCCCGAGATTCACAAAGTATTTATTTCTCTCACTAATCAACAGTCAAATATAATCGTCACTTCTTAAGAATTGAATTTCCTTTGTCCTTACCCATATAGTCACTATTGTACCTGTAGAGCGATTATTGGAAAGTGTTGCGAATGTAACGATACTGCAAATGTGTAATATCAGAGCTTTAAGCATTTGAATTGTCTTTTAAAATAGGCATTGCGGTTGCTTCTATCGATAGCAAAGCAACTTTAACAGAAAAGCAAAATGAAAATGTATTTAGTATTTTTGCTAAATTGTTCTAAACCAGTTAAGAATAGATCAGTAAAAAACTGGAGATACAATTATCGTAACAGTTTAAAATATACTTTTGGGCAATGTTCCAGTCGTATAAGTGAACGTACTCGTCCATTTTAATGTTACTATGCAAAGTTACGTCGTTCAAGTTGTTACAAAAAAATCTTAGTTTTTCTGGTTGTCACAGAACATTAACTTATCCTGACTCTTAAGTAGTGTGTTACGCACTTATTAAAAATTGAATCCTAGTTGCTCAAGATGCTCACAACTTCAAATTGCAATCTTAATGCAGTAAGTCTAGTATTTGTTTTGCCTCGAGAAATCAAAAAGTTTTAAAACTTAGTATCAAGTGTAAGTAAAACATATTGCTTAGCTTGTAAAGCTCGGAATTTCCAGATATTATTAGATATGAGCGTACTTTAACTACTGCCAACTTCATGGTATGAAAATGTATTAGATGCACCTTGAATAATTGTGCTAGGAGATATATCAACCAATGCTGAAAAAAAGTAAAAAAATCTTCACGAGAAACCACCGTCAAAAAGAATAAAAAAGGTGCTAAAACTTTGAAGACATTCCAAGTTTTTTATGATAATATTTAATTACGATTTATTCCTCGTAATTCGTTATTGTATTGTATTTCTCATTGCTGTTATTTTTTTATATTGAATAATTAACCACTCGTAACAATGCATTATGCTTGTTTGTTTTGCATGCTTCAACAGAATTTTTTTTTTTGAATTTATACTACCTGTAATGCCAGAATTCATACGTTCATATTATACTGTTATATTGTTAAATTATATGTACATATGTATGTATGTATGATGTTAAGTATATTATAACATTATTGATTTGTTTTATTATAATATCAAATAAATCTGCTTTTATATAAGACATCTACAAACTCGCTCTTTTTTGGGTTGATGGTTCATAGGTTGTATGTTCCTGGTGGCGTCTAATGGAATACGATGGTTTTACGTGGAAATTAGAGTGCCCAGCTAGTGAGACTGGCAGATGAACAGCCATGATTGCAGGTATAGAACTTAAAACAGAAGTGAATTAAGGCGCCAGATCAACTTTCATCTAAAAAGTCAGAAGAAAGAGGTGAATAGATTGAGTGAGTTAAAAATAAGAAAACTGTGTTTATAAATTTAAGTAGTGTTTTTCCTTGATTGGTTACGTATAATCTGATTAATGTTTCCACGTGTTTTAGGCCTAATAAACTTAGGTAGATTTTCTTTTTTTACGTTTTAACACCATTACCAAATACTGAAGCAGTGGACTAACTTATAAATAAGAATTAAATTATTTGTGTTTTAATAAAAATAATAGATCCTTAATTTTTTTTAATATTTTGTAATTCTAATTTCAATGGATATCAATACACTTTTATTAAAACAGTTTTCACTATTATTGACGAAATGTTAACAACATAAAACTTTCAATTTAGTATTTAAAAAAAATACATACGTAAATGCTAAACTTCACTTTCTGTATATCGCAGGACACTTCTCTAGTCTAAACTATTTATTTCAACATTTCCTATGTAAAACCGACTCGCGTACACCACAAATATACGGCATCCCCAAACCTCATAAACCGGATTGTCCATTACGACCAATAATGTCCACATATGAATCGTTTAATTACAATCTTGGTAAATACATAGCATGGGCATTCTCCAAATAGGTAACATCAGCCAGCTCATTCATCAAAGACTCTTTTAATTTCAAGTCTAATCTAAATCAATTTAATCATAAAGCCTTGATGGCCAGTTTCGATATTATATCCCTCTTTACAGAAGTTCCAACCACTGAAGCCTGCAAGATAGCCTTAGAACTCTATATTCGAGACCCTAATCCAACTATAGACATTCCCAGCAACCCTCATAGAATTCACCATGATAAAGACAAACTTCATGTTCAACAACCACAACTATATACAAACAAATGGCCTAAGCATGGATAACCCAGTATCAGCAGTTCTAGCCAATATTTTTATGACACAAGTAGAAACACAAGAAACTAACACAGCATCACATCCACAACTATACTGGTACAGATATGTAGACAACAAGATTGCAGGATTCATATCTACAGAACACACACTTAATTTTTTTTCAATCATATTAACTTTATACATCCCAACATTAACTTCACATGTGAACAGGAAGAAAGCAATCAAATACCATTTCTTAACCTCAAAATTACAAGAATCAACACACAATTCAAAACGGAAATCCACCGAAAAATAACCCATACTGGACTATGCATTCCTTGGGACTCAGCACATGAAACAAAACAAAAACTCAACATACTAAGAAACCAAATAAGCACAGCCATAAAACTATGCTCACCAGATAAAATTAACAATGAATTTAGACAAAATAAAAAATACTTCATCAACATCAATAAGTTTCCTCCACAAACTGTAGAAAACATTACACACACAAATATGACATTCCAGTTAATACCAAATTTATTCAAAAACCAGGCACAAAAATGAGGTCTATACTATGTAAAAACTACACTGACAAACATCACACCAACATTATTAATAAAATACAATGTGATAACTGCCACAACTTCTAAATAAGAGAAACAAGTAGAAAAATGGAAACCAGATTCAAAGAATATAAAAAGTCACCTTCACACGTTTTCGAACGCTGCAAGTCAAATAAACACAACATAACCATAGATGTGTTCTGTAGATTTGAATCCTGCAACCGTGTCATCTACATATCTGTACCAGTATAGTGGTGGATGTGATGCTGTGTTAGTTTCTTGTGTTTCTACTTGTCATAAAAATATTGGCTACAACTGCTGATACTGGGTTGTCCATGCTTAGGCCATTTGTTTGTATATAGTTGTGGTTGTTGAACATGAGGTTCATTGTAATTGTGGTGAATTCTATGAGGGTTGCTAATTGGTTGCTGAGAATGTCTATAGTTGGGTTAGGGTCTCGGATATAGGATTCTAAGGCTATCTTGCAGGCTTCAGCGGTTGGGACTTCTGTAAAGAAGAATATGACATTGAAACTGGCCATTAAGGCTTTATGATTAAGGTTGACTTGAAATTAAAAGACTTTGATGAATGAGCTGGCTGATGTTACATATTTGGAGAATGCCCATGCTATGTAATTACCAAGATTGTAATTAAACGATTCATATGTGGACATTATTGGTCGTAATGGACAATTTGGTTTATGAGGTTTGGGGATGCCATATGTTTGTGGGGTGCATGAGTCGGTTTTGCATAGGTAGGAATAAAGTGTTTTTGAAATTGTGTTGGCTTTCTTCATTTTTAGTAGTATTTTGTTTAGTTGCATTTCATGTCTGTTGGATTTGTGTGTATTGGTTTACATTTGTGTGTGTGTCTCATAGGATGTTCTTCATTTTTTTGGATGTATTCATTCGTGTTCATTATGACTATAGCGTTACCTTTATCTGCTCTTAGAATTTTTTTGTTTTTGTCTTGTTTTAGGTTTTTAATGGAATTAATGCCTCTTTTTGTAAGATTGTTTTTCAGTTTACTGTTTTGTGAAATTATATTGATGGCTTTGTGAGAAAATTCTTTGAAAAAATCATTTAAGATGTTTTTAGGTGTTTCTGGAAAATATAAATTTTTAATTTTTTGGGGGAAGTTTGGCTGTTGGATGTCAATAGAATTGTTGAAGTTGTCTTCTTTCTCTTGGTTGTTTTCTTGTTGTTTTTGTTTTCTGTGGAAAGTATCACAAGTCTCCTGGCTAGGTCTTCTAAACATTTTATTTCTAAGGTTGAGAGGT